>NW_010197411.1:2196-2488 GCF_000695765.1 Mesitornis unicolor | reverse complement strand
GGAAGGATTCAGGAGGGACCCAGTAGGACCCGGAGGAATCCAAAGTGGACACAGAAAGGACCCAGCAGGACCCAGGAGGGACCCAGTAGGGATCCAACAGGACCAGAAAGGACCCAGAGGGACCCCAAAATGACCAGGAGGGACCCAACAGGGACCCAATAGGACCCAACAGGACCCGCAGGGACCCAAAGTGGACACAGAAAGGACCCAACAGGACCCAGGAGGGACCCAATAGGACCAGGAAGGATTCAGGAGGGACCCAGTAGGGCCCAAGAGAGACCCACCAGGGCCC
>NW_010197411.1:0-2005 GCF_000695765.1 Mesitornis unicolor | reverse complement strand
AGGGACCCAAAGTGGACACAGAAAGGACCCAACAGGACCCAGGAGGGACCCAATAGGACCAGAAAGGACCCAGAGGGACCCCAAAATGACCAGGAGGGACCCAACAGGACCCAAAAAGGACCAGGAGGGACCCAACAGGATCCAGTAAGACCCAGCAGGACCCAATAGGACCAGGAAGGATTCAGGAGGGACCCAGTAGGACCCACGAGGGACCCCAAAGGGACCCAGAGAGACCCCAAAATGAACAGGAGGGATCCAACAGGACCCACAAAGGACCAGGAGGGACCCAACAGGACCCAAAAAGGACCCAAAAGAACCCCCCAAAAGACCAAGAGAGCCCCAAAATGACCAGAAGAGACCCCAGGGGACCCCAGGGACCCCCCCCCAAAAGCCGTACCGTCCCGCAGGCAGCCTATCCTGTACATCATGGGCATCTTGATGACGAAGGCGAAGAGGTCGTCGATGAAGGTGTTGAGGGCTTTGTAGGTCAACATCCTCCAGGGCAAGTGGGCGACCGACTTCAACTTGTAGTTGATGAAGAGTTGGGGGGTCATGGTGATGAAACCTATTGATGGGGGGGGTCGTTAGCTTAACGAGGAGCCTAAATTTGGGGTGTGGGGAGGAAAAGGAAGGCGTCGGGACTCACCGAAAGTGAGGAGGAAGCCGTAGAGCATGCTCAGCACCCACGAGTACCAACCCTTGTGCTCCAGGTAGAGGAGGCTGTAGACGGCGTAACAACCCAGCAAGGGGAAGAGAATCCACGAAAGGTATCGAAAAGCCATCTAAGAAATGACCCAAAATAGCCTCAAATTAACCCAAAAATGAGTCAAAACGGCGGCCCGGTCACCTCGAGGTGACGCCAACTCACGTCATCGTAGATTTTGGTGGAGGACTCGACGTAGGTGGATTTGTCCTTGAAGGTGACGCGGGGGAAGACCCCCGCCACCTTGTTGTCGCGGTCCAGCTACGGAAAAAGGGGGTAAAATGTCACCAAATTTGGGAGAGAACGGTGTCACCGCACCCCAAAACCGCCCCTACGGGCGCTTACCCGCACATCCATAACCTTTGTGATCTTCCAGAGGTCGATGAGGAGCCCGATGAAGACGCTGACCTGCACCACGAAGTTGGTTTCGTTGTCCAAGATGTAAAGGAGGACGACGAGGGATTGGAAGACGCCGAAAAACACCGAGCGGACCGAGAGGCCCTCCAGGGATTGGCGGCTGTTCCAAAACTGGATATCTGGGGTGGTGGGGGGGGGGAAACAGGGAGTTGTGGTGAATGGAGTTAAATCCAGTTGGTGACAGTCACAAGGGGTGTTCCCCAGGGCTTGGTTTTGGGGTTTCACGTCTTTATCCATGATCTGGATGAGGGGTTCGAGTGCTTCCTCGAGTGACACCGATTTGGGGGGCTGTGTTGATGTAGGAAGGCTCTGAGAGGGACCTGGATGGGCTGAATCCATGGGGTGAGTTCAAGGACAGAAACTGCTTGAAAGAGTCCAGCAGGGCCACCAAGATGAGGTCCAGATCCAGCCCCCATGGTGAGCCAGTGGCCTTGCCGTGTTTCCTCACCATCCAAGCGCTATCACTGGGAGAAGTGAACACTGGGCAGCATCTCCTAATCTGGATGAGGGGATCGAGCGCTCCCAAAGTCAGTTTGCAGGTGACACCGATTTGAGGGGGGGGCAGTGTTGATGTAGGAAGGCTGAGAGGGACCTGGATGGGCTGAATCCATGGGGTGAGGTTCAACAAGGCCAAGTGTGGGTCCTGCATTTTGGGTGCAATAACCCCATGGATGCTGCGGGTGTGGGGCTGGAAACGACCTGGGGTGTTGGTGGACAGCAGATGCCCATGAGCCAGCCAAGAAGGCCAAGGAAGAAGGCCAAGGCCATCCTGGGGTGGATGAGAAGGGGTGGTTGTAGGGCAGAGAGGTTCTCCTGCCCCTCTGCCCTGCCCTGCTCACACCACAGCTGGGATATTGTGTCCAGCTCTGGGCCCTCAGCTCAAGA
>NW_010197410.1:116283-117623 GCF_000695765.1 Mesitornis unicolor | reverse complement strand
GGTTGTGTCTCTGGAGGCAGAGTCCTCCGGAGCCAGACCCTTCCCAACAGGTCCAGAGGGTCCCGGGAAAGCGAGTCCCCGGCAGCAGCTCCGAGATTTGAGGCAGCAAATTGTTATTCCGGGCACAGGTGGACAGGAGTAAATTATTTATAAATGTGAGAGCTGAAAGCAGTTTGCTCGGCGTCCTTAGGACTGCCTGCGCTGCTCTGCTGCCTTCACTGCACGTACGGGCTCCTCGCTGCTACTGGCTTGGAGATTGATCCATTTATAATTATTCTTAAATCATCTGCATTTAAATGGGAGTAGGCTGCTCACTTGTAACTGCATGTGGTTTTGGAGCACCCCGTAGTCTTTGCATGTTTAAATCAAACCCGTGGAGATTTGTCTCTTGGAGGCAGAATGGGGTGCGGTTATGGGGACCCTCGTTTGCACCAAGTGCGGGTCAGCAACGCCATCCCAACGCCTGCCTGGCTGCGGGGATGCAGCGCTCGGGGGTTTTATTGGATCTGAGAGGAAAGGGGGAATTCGCGTCCTGCGAGGGGACTGATCTTGTCCCCTGTGCACGCTGCACGGTGCGTCAAGCTCAGCAATGCTGCGTGTGTGGATCCCTCTTGGTGCAGCCCCGTCAGTGGGGTCTGCACCCACCAACCCAGTGCTAACACTACTTAAATTGTGCTTGGCTTTCCAGTCTGTGCTCAGCTTAGAGAGGAGGGACCTGGCTGGACGGTTCAGACCTGCACACGTTGGCTCATTCAGAGTATTCAGGGGTGCAGCAGGGCTGGGGTAGAAACGCACCCAAAGATGGGAGCTGTAGACTACAAGGGTGGCAGCGCACAGGCACAGCCACAGGCTGATCTCACTCGTTCACCACCTTGCAAAAACATATCCCAGTGATGCGGGAAAGGTTCAATCTGTAGCTGGAGCCAGCATCAAGGGATGAATTTTACCGCTGTTGTGTTTCTGTTGGTTGAGTTACATGCGTGTTTCTTGTCTCAAGATTTATGTAAGCAAACTGCTGTGCCTGGCTGCTGGAGTTTGTCAGTTTACTTTTTCTTTCCTTTTTTGAAAGCTGTTTTGTCTTGTTGTGTTTTGCCTTCAAAGCAAACAAGTGCAGGAACTTCTCTTTCTGGCTACAGAACATGGGAGATAATTTGCAGACCAGAAAGAAGGACGTTGCCTCCCCGCTCGTCACCGTCCAGGGGCTGGATCCCTGACCCTCCCCAGAACCCTTTGGGCAGCCGAGGGGCACGGGGAGCAGGCGATGCAGCCACGGGGCACGGCTGGGACATGGGGGCCCCCATCGAGCTCTGCCCCACGGTCCCAGTGGCCCCCGGCCAGCT
>NW_010197410.1:110497-116251 GCF_000695765.1 Mesitornis unicolor | reverse complement strand
GCCTCCCGCACCCTGCGCCTCCCGCACCCTGCGCCTCCCGCACCCTGCACCCCGTGTCCGGCCACGCACCGAGCGCTGCAGGCGTGAACTGTGGGGCTCGAGTGGTAAAATTAAAAAAGTACAAAACCATAACGACAGCCGCGTGCCCGTTTAACCACAAGAGGTGCCTGTCTTTGTCTATGAGGAAAAAATTGCAGTTGCTGGCAGAAGATCCTTCTGTAAGCAAATCTGCAATAGTTGCAAATAGTTTCTATATACAGGAGCCCAGGAAGGAAATAGGAAGAGTTTCAAGCTGTTACAGCATTTACATAAATCTGATGGTCCTTCAGCCTTGGAAAGATGTGAAAATGAACAGCTAAAATGCTTTTGCTCTTAGCAAATGTTTCCTGGGACGTCGTGTATCGATAGAGCCGCAATTGTGCAGTGATTTTGTGAATTTTGATTAACGGAGAACCCTGAGACTTGGCAATGTAACATTCACGTTTTAAAATACTGATGTCTGGAGATGTGTTCCCATGCTGAGAAGTTGTGCATCTGCTAGATTGCAACTCGTCCAATCTTCAGGTGTGCATACAGCTTTAAGGCTGCGAAAGTCTGAAGTTAATTTAATTTTACTGAAATTAATCAAATGTTTAATGTAATGACATTTTTAAATGTTCCGCTGGGTTGGGGCCGAAATCAATAGAATTACAGGAATAATCTGCCCAGGTGAGGCAGTGGCAGGAAATGAAGTTCAGCATTGTCAGTGAGAAAAACAATGCTGAAAACGGACCCAGCTCCCGGTTTGCGAGGGGGTCCCAGGGACGTGCCATGGCCTGCACCTGCGTCTGTTTTCACGGATTTGACCTGAAACAGCCGCTGTCTGTGAGGGTCTTGTGTTTGCTCTGCTGGATTTCTGAGCTCAGGCAAAGCCGGTGAAGTTACTGCTCTGTGATTAGGTAATTCACAAATCTCCAGTAGTACTATGTGGCAACTGACGTTAATTTTGCTCTCTTCTTACCCACGGGGGACAAATAAGGATTAAATCCGTGGCAGCTCTGGGGAGGCCGTTTTAGCAAATACGCTTTGCATCGTGTACAAAATACCTCTACATCGAATCTGCGAGGTCTCCTCTGGTGTGCTGGTGCTTCCTTACTTCTGCACGTCGCAATTAGCTTCCGTTGCACTGTGCTCATGGCAGCTCTGTTTTGTTACTAATGTGCTATTACATGGAAACAGTAATAATCAATAGGGTGTTCTCGTTGAGCACATGGGAGGCCAAGCTCTGCTCTTCCCGTGCCCTGATGTAAATCTGAAGAGAGTCCCATGGCGGCGGTGGGAGCCACTCCAGATCAACACCTCTGAAAACGGGAGCAGGACCCTGCCTGTGAGCCAGGCAATGTGGAGAGGGATGACAAAGCCCACAGAGCTGTGGAAAAAGAAGTAACCAGCAGGGTAAATGTACTGAGAGCTTCTGTGAGAATGCTGCATTTTTGGTAAATGGAAAGGCAGCTGGGATAATCTGCTTCTGTGTGGAAACTGATGTGAAAACTGGGGTGCTCGCAGGAGCCTGAAGATCTTTTGCAAATGCTCATCAACGGCGCTTTGGTTTCTCTAATCCAGGAATATGCAGGGTACCGCTTCACCGACATCGGGATTTGGTTAAACCTCAGAGGCAGTGCAGCTGCGCTGTGCGTGATGGAGGACGGCACACGGAGTGTTGCACGTGTTGCAGACGCAGACAGGACGTTATTCCCCGTTCACTCGCGCTGTTTTCTCGTCTGTGCCACCCCATGTCTGCAGAGAAGCCGCCCCTTGCCCAGACCTGCACGGGGCCTGCGGCAGCTCCTGTTCAATTGAGAGGGAAATGGATCAGGATGTAAATTCAAAGGACGCAGTCTGGTGCTTGACAGGGCAAGGGTGGTGTAAGAATGGGCAAAGAAAAAGGAACTCGGTAAAACGCTGAGCAGGATGCAGGCGTGGAGAAATACTGTCTAGTAACACGATGGGAAAGAAGGCAAAAGGAGGCAAATAAAGCACGAATGTGGTATGGCCACGCGGTGAAACCCGTCCTTCGGTGGAGCGAGCGGCAGCTGGAGCCATTCTGCACCGGGGTGAAGCCCCGAGCGCTTCCTTCTCGCTTGATGGCTCTGCCCGGTTGTTGCACAAAATACAGCGCAGAAATTGCGAAATGAGTGGCATTACTTTGAGAATCCTGTTGTGGGAGCAGTTTTTGTGCTAAACAACTCAAACTTTCAGTCAGTTCAGAAAATGGGCTCAATTGTGGAGGCAGGGATCAGCTCAGGAAAGTGATGGTTTCTGCTGCTGTGGTTTCAAGAAGGAGCTGTGCGGTTTCATAAGTGAACGTAATGTAGCAAATAGTTTTCTGGTCCTTTTTGTTTAATAATCTTAAATACTCAGGGATTAGGCATCCCATGTAATGCCTACCTACAATTTTCGGTTATTTCATGAAATGACTGAGCTAAACAGCTGCTTGATGCAGTGGTTGACAGCGTCGTTCTTTTTTCCAGAATGGCTGGTTTCCTAACGTAAACGCCGTATTACGTGTAACATAGGGAAAACTATCAGGTCCAATACCAATATGATGAGTTTTGGTCAGGATGTTGCTGGCCAAGAGGTCTTTGGGGTTTCATTTCTCACCTTTAACAGCTTCAAAGCGCACAGAGGTGGCGGTGGATCTTTGCACAGTGTCCGATGAAGCCGTGCGGCTCCCGACTGCCGCGGTGATCGTCACCAGGCCCTGGCGCGGAGCCGCGGGGCTGCTTTGATTCGGCCAGAAAAGGGAAAGGTTTGTGGGAAGCAGCTGCCGTGCACACGTTTTGGGAACAGGTTTGCTCTGCAGCGAGCGGGTGTGGAGGGAGCTTGAGCAAACCGGAGCTCGAGGGCATTGTGCAGCGCTTGTACCGGGATTTTTGTTCGCATTTCAAACACCGTGAACTTGTCGACGTTCCCTTACTTCAGACATACGTTATGTCATCTTACATTTTTTGTCATGTTTCTTTTACACTCCCATACGTTCCACAGATACTTAAATATTTCTGGAGAAGTTCCAGCTGCACAGATGGCGATTGCACATTCTGCTGCACGAGAGCGTGTCGGTGTGTGTGAGCGTCCCTGCGAGGGGAAATGCAACCGGTGGAGCAAAAATCGGGTGACAGCATGGCTTTTCTGTGCTGTCGACGGGAGCAAGAGGGCTCGGTGTTGTCAGTGGGCAGGAGAGGGATTTACTGTCAGTTTTGCAGTAAAATCAACGTTTGGCTGATCTCTGCTGGTCTTTGTGCTTGCAACTTCATGCAAAAGCGACTTAATTGAGGGCATCGTTTGACCTGGCCTTTAAGAGATGATGGTGATGCAAGGGAATTGTTTCTAAGTGGCTGCCGAAGGTAAATTTGCTAAAAGCGCCACCGAAAGATTTGAACCCAAAGATCACAGTAGCAATTCTGGCCAATAATGTACTGAGCATATTGCAGTATGTGTGCAGAAAGGGTTTTATAGGCCTGGAATCTCCGAGGTGGTTTGATTATGATTTGGGGGAGCTACCTTAGTCATAGGGAGGGTCTCTGGTGTAGCACAACCGCAGGACACAGCCATGGTGCAAGTTACTGGCATTAATGGTCTGTGTCCTACAGGAAGCTGGACCAAATGGTCTTCATTCGCTTTGGCCTCAGAATCTGCTCGACGCTTGTGGCCACTTCTCCTGCAGTCCCCTGTGTTTGCCCACGCGTCTCTGCTGGGTCGTGGTGTCCACCTTGCCTTGTCCCAGCAGAAGGACTCCAGACCCCCGGGGTGGCCGCGTGCTGGGGAGCTGGGGGTGCGGACGAGCGGCAGAGCCCCCGTTCTGTTCTGCCGTGCCTCTCCCTGGGGCCAGCGCCGGAGCCGTGCCCGAGCCCAGTGGGACCCAGCTCAGCTCTGCGGTGCCGGCCGTGCCGTGTCTCCCGCTGTCCCACCACATCCCGAGGAGCGGAGCTGGGAGCTGTGTGGGGTGTGGAGCACCCTGGTCTGGAGTGCGTGAACGCTGAGGGTGGTGGAGGTACACGGACCAGAAGCAAACAGCGTGTGTGCCATCGCCGCGTGAAGCAGAGCGCTTCCTGCTATTCAAGCGCCTTCCGATGTAAGGGGAACGCGCATTCCTTCCTGGCATTGTGTGTCTGACTGTGGGATCCCTTTGTGCTGCCTGGGGAGATGGACAGTTCTTGGCCAAATCAGCTTGCTATCTTTGTCCTTCCTGTTGGAGTGGTTTTCAGCCTCAGAAAACACTTTGAGCTTAAAGCACTGGTGTTTTCCTGAGTGGTGCCTCTTGATGTTTTTGACTGGTATTATCTTTTAAATGCAGCTGTTTGTTGAAGAGGAGAAAGGTCCATGTACCCGTGGTGTACCTGCGGGTTCAGGAGCCCCTTCCCCTGCACCACAGCAGCCTCTCGACGCTGCCTCCCCTCCTGTTCACACCCAGAGCCGATTTCAGGGGGGTCTTTGCTGAAGCGTGTGGGTAATGAGACCTTATATTGCAGTGATCACAAAGCAACACCCTAAAGTCTTTGATCAGATCAGTCTGCCTTTGTTTGCTGCTTGAAGGCTTGGTCTTTTGACAAGTGTAGATAATGTCTTGTTCTTTATATTTAGTGGACCATAATAAACCTGGGTAGATAGGAAGTCCCCTGAGCCATAAACACCTGAATGTCTCCAATGTCTGCCCGTTTCAACAGCAGCCCCAGCGCCTCTCGTAGCCTCCCTTGGTAGGTGCTGCAGACACAAGTGAGGTTGTTGAGGGTTAGATCGAGGGTTCACCCATGGTGGCTCAATCATTCGTTACCAGGAACTGACAGCTACAATTGGCGAGCCCTGAACAGCCGGCACAACGCAGGGCGTGCTGTGCAGTGCTCTGTGCAAGCTGTCCTTGCCGTCACTGCTCACCACCTCTGCCAGCTCTGGGAGGAGAAGCGGCTGAGTCACGGCAGTGCCATGGACTCGGTGATTGCCTGGCAGCGCTATGGGCTTGGCCGGTTGGGTTTGCTGTGGCAAGAGCTGCACCCCCTCCGGTTTTCGGAGCATCACAGACAGCAAACACAGAAAATGGTCAGGGGTGAACCCAAAGTTAGGGCAGGAGGGGCCAGAGCAGCCTCTCAGGGGTGCAGGAAGATGAGTGATGAACAGTGAACGGGAGGTGCTGCGTTCACTTATCCTGTACCATCTAAACTTAGATTTTTGCCAGCTCAACTCATAGCCCAGATTAAGTACCTGTCGTGCCCGATTCTCATCTAGCACAGTAATGGAGGTGACAAAACAGCTCGTGGGCTAGACAAGTGTACTGATATCCTAGCCTGGAGTTGTGGGGATGAAG
Source organism: Mesitornis unicolor (assembly GCF_000695765.1). Taxonomy (NCBI): domain Eukaryota; kingdom Metazoa; phylum Chordata; class Aves; order Mesitornithiformes; family Mesitornithidae; genus Mesitornis; species Mesitornis unicolor. The sequence continues at coordinate 110,913 of NW_010197410.1, read as the reverse complement.
CTCTGATGGAGTTGTGGGTTTTCAGCTGCTCACAGGCGCAGCCATGGAGCACTGGGTCCCAGGAGGATTTGTTTTCTTCTTTCCACTGTTAGATCCCTGAGCCACACAAAATCCTGGAAAACACTTCGGCGTGTCCAATGCATGCGAGCTTTAATTTAGAGTTCTGTTTGCCGTTTCCCTGAGCTCTAGCAGTATCTGTCAAATTGTGCTCGCAGTTACAGCCGCACAGACCCAGAGCTTCCCTGCTGCCGTTACGGGGTTTGTTCGGGTTCCCCTTCCCTGCTCCTCCACCGCTGAGATGCTCCACGCGATTTCCACCCTCGCCGCTCTCCAGGCCGGGGTTCGGGAGGGTCCTCACCAGCAGCAGGGCTGTGCCAGCAGCGGGGGCAGCCATGGGGGGCCACCCCCTGCCCTGC
>NW_010197410.1:103564-110474 GCF_000695765.1 Mesitornis unicolor | reverse complement strand
GGCAGAGCAGGGGCTCAGCTGTTGCTTGGTTACCGCAGCCACATTTCAAAAATGTACCCTTTTACAGCCAGCTTCCCAAACTAATGGCTTTGAAAGGAACGGTTGTTCTTTCAGGATTATTTTCATTTTGTTCTTTCTTTAAAAAAAAATGGGGGTAAAAAAAAAAGTCTTTCAGCTCCAGCTTTGCTTTTCTTCTCCGCTCTCTTTCCTCGCATCTGGCCCCACAAAGGGGAGCAGTGTCACACGCCCGGGAGCGAAGCCCTTTCATCCTCCTCTCCTCGGGTTTCGCCATTATAATTTCTGAATTTCAGTCTGAGCGGAGGGAAACTGCGAGCGCTTCCCATAGCGTCTGCGTTTGTCCTACCCCTGCTGGCTGAGCGCGTCCTCCTCTGGTGCGGTGGGCAGGGCTGTGCCACAGAGGCGCTGGGTGCCTGTTCCCGGCTCTCGCCGTGGTGTCTGGGTGTCCCTTCTGGACAGGTCACTCTGTCACACCGTGACGGGGCTCGGTGACCCCCACGCAGCGCCCTGGGCCCTGCGGGTGACCGAGCACCAGGCGGCTCAGCCGTGGCGTTGGACCACGAGCGTGGGGTGGGGTGGTCAGGTCCTGGGCTGTACCTGGAAGGGTCCTCACGGCTGGGGTCGTCAGTTACGTGTGAACCTCCACAGCCGTGGTCACTTGGCTTTGGTCTCCATGTGCTGCCCGTGCAGCACCGTGGCCATGGGTGACACAAGGGCTTTGGCCTCCTGCGGCTGAACAGCCGTTGTGTGTCACTCAGACTGCAGTTATTCCCAAAGACAGTACAGAACTGTTGTTAGTAATTAATTTCTGTCCAATCTGAAGTTTTCGCATGGCATCAGTATCGGAACATCTTCCTCATAATTACTTTTATAATGCTGGTAATGAATACTGGGAAGACGATCGCTCTGTCCTGATCCCTTGATTAGCAAATTAGAAACTTTGCAAATGGCACACACAAGGGTACAAATTCTCACATCCATTAAATTGCTGGGGATGGAAAAATGACTCTGCAAAACAATCAGAGTTCACCAGTGTAATGAAATATAAACCTTTATCATCAGAGCAATGAGGAGGTCTGCTTGGTGTTTTGATGCCAAGACAGGTTTTTCAGGTTTTAATGATACCTCCACAAGCTGTGATGTTCCTTGCCTGCTCAAATGGCACTCTTCCTACCTCCAGAAACATCAAAGGCTGTTGCTGTTGTTTTGAATTTCAGTCCAGGATGTCGCAGAGCAGCAGATGAGAAGGGCAGCCCCATTACCAGCAGAAGAGCGCCGTGATGAGGTGTCTTTCTGTGCCTCTCACAGAATAACGTCTGTCTTGACCAAGTTCAGAGAGAGACAGAGCAGGCTGTGAGCATCCAGAGGTACCCCGTGACAAGGTACAGCCGTGCCATTGCACGGGATGGGACACCAGGACAATTGTGGACAGGGACAAGCAGTAGCGGTTCCCGTGTCAGACGGAGCAGAAGAGGCTCCTGCACACCGGTGCGCGCCCTGCAGCGGTACCAGGATGCTGGCGGCAGCGGCGGTGGTGGGAGACGCGAGGCCATCCCTGTGTCATGAAGGGAACAGCACGGCCTGGGCTCGGGGGTCAGTTCCGCCGCTGGCGCTAACGCGGCTCAGTGCGGCTGAGGAGCTGCACCCAACTTGTGCCACCTCCATCTGTTTAAAAATTGAAATGACAGCGTCTTAACAGCGCTGGACGCAGGATGTCACTTGGTATTTCACCACTGCTGTCCCATCACCTGGAAACACACAGTCCCCAGGTCCCTTCTGCCTGCCCTCTGTGGTCCTGATCAGGCCTGGCTGGGGTAGAGAGGGTCTGAGATTATTAATCTTGATAATCATCATCATCATCATCATCATTTAGGTACCCTCACTTGGTTTTTTGTTATAGGATGGGATCTCTGGACCCTTGGCAGCTCTACCGCGTTGTGTTTCCACACCAATTAACACCTCTCCCAGAGCAGCCGTCCGGGGCATCTGCTCACAGTCCACGCTTCGTAGCTACCTTTTGTTCACATAAATATTAACCATGGCCAGTTGGTGTACAGAGAAACCTCGGTCTGTGTTACCATGTATTGCTGATGTCCTCTGCCAAGCCAACCAGATACCCAGGGTGTCCCTGGCACGTTTGGGAAGAATGAGACAAGAAAACTGCCCATCTTATTTGTACACCAGCAATTAAAAACACCCAGAGAAATGGCTGTTTAGACAGCGAGACACAGCAAGGCCATGGATGGAGCAGGCTGGGTACAAACCTGAAATCCGTGATAGCGAACACGGTGTGAAAACAGCATGGAAATCACAGGGAGAGGAGTCAGCGCTAATAAATATTGCATTAATAACAAAAAGGATCACTCGCAGCTCAAGCTGGGTGTGTGCTCACCCCCTCTTTTAACAGCACGTTCAGAGCCGAGTGTTCGTTACCGGGTTTTGTTCTGCTGTTTGCTTTTAATTTCTGATCCTCTGCTCGGGGTGGCTGCAGCCACCCGAACCTTCGGGTCCATTAATATTTCAGCGAGATGGGCAGCAGGAGGCTGCGAAACGTCAGTCATCCCTGGGAAGCACAAGGGTTTGGAAGCAGATGATGGGCAGGTGGTGTCTTAATTCAGCGTTTTAGCAGCAGAGATAACACCGACTCCCTGCGCTGCCTCCTCCCCTCCCACACACCCACACTGAGACAAATAAAAGACATTTGCATTGGTTGGCAAGCTGGGGATGTGCTCAAAAGGAGCCTTATCCAACCCGTAAACAGAGCCACGATTCCCTCCCCTTCCCTTCCCCGAGTCCTGGGTTGATTACTGGTTCCCCTTGGCTTCTCAGATGGATAAGGCTCTTCAAAACATCAGCGTCGCTGTAATAAATCAGGGAAAGAAAAAAGGGCACGCTCACAGGTCCGTATCGCAAAGGGCTTGCTCAACGCAAGCGAAAATGAAGTCAAATGGCACAGTGCTCAAAGCTGGCAATTTCAGAAAACTGGAGTCAGACCTTCCAAGTCCACACTTAGTGTCCTTTTAGGAGCTATTCATTCATCAGAGCATTTCGTATAATCTGACAGGAAATTATATTTACGATGCTTTTAGCTCCATTTGGGACATTTTTTAATACTACTTCAGGGATGTAAATTATTTAAAAATCATCAATTTAGTTCTTTACATGAAGAGATGAAAGCTTAACCAAAAAGCTTTCCTGTTCATGGCAGCCTTAAATTCTGCAGGAGATCTATGTGGTTTTGCTTAATTGAACACCTAAAGAAAAAAAAGAGCTTGGCTTCATAACATTTTCAGTAGAAGTAAATGTTAGATTTATTTAGCCCCATTGACTTTTGAAATACAACCACTAATAGCATCTGTTTAAATATTGTCCTCCAGAACGGATAAAGCGTTTTATCACCGGGCATTGCATTCACCAGCGGAGCATTTTATGGACCTCCCTGTCCCCAATTCCCCAGTGCTGAGCAGAGCTGGGCTCCCCCATGGGCTCAGCGTTGGACCCTGGGGAGACACCCCCAGACCCCTCCCTGTGGGGGTGCAGGCAGGGGACACCCCCAGCCCTGGGGAGCCGGGGTGGCCGGGGGATGCTGAGGTACAGGACGAGGTCCCCCCGCTCCGTGCCCGTGGCTGCCCCAGCCCCTGGGCCACCCCTTGGCACTGGCTGCGGGCAGAGCAGTGGCACTGGTCTCAGAAACGGACATCTTTAGGTGGTATTTTTGGTTGCATATGATTAATTTGTCTTGGTAATCCTTTTAATAATGGGAGCGGTGTTTCAGCAATACTGGAACTGATGGCAGATACACGGCAGATGTAAACAACCTCAGACACCAAAGATCAGTGCAGTTGGAGTCTCCAAATCGGACGTCTGCATGGGTCCCATTTTTCTCTCTGAACAGCGCCAGCCCCAAATTATCCTTGGGAAGCAGGGATGGGATGGAGCCACAAACCCTGGCAAGGGGCTGCGCTCATCCCACCAGACTCACAGTGATTGGTTTTGACATTCTTCTCAATCCAAAATACATCTGTCATGAATAAGAGAGTGAGGACTTGCTAAATATTCATGAGCCTGGGTTTTCTTTTGTTGCAGTTATGCAATGGGTGTATGGGATGTTTCCTCTGCCAATTATGGGATGTCTGATCCCTGTCAGTGCACGTCTGAGGGCAGGAGGACACGTTTCATGCAAGGTGTGTGCCTGGTGCTGACCTAAAATCAGTGTGTGAAATGGTGGTGGTTGCAGCGAGTACCACTACAGATGCACTGGAGACACCGGGATCCCCCGCTATAATTAGCGTTGATTCCCCTTCCGTCTGGGGCTTTGCTGTCGGTGGACTCATTAAATTGTGACTTGCTGTAAGACTTGCCTCTGTGCTCTGGAAAAGTCAGCGTCTTTGCTATAGGTTATTGCACTCCTGAGGCTGGGGTTGTTTAAATGTGTGCGATGAGAAGACTGTTTAGAAATATTTCAAGTAAGAGCTCTAAAAGCAGGTTGCAAGGGTACATTTTTAACAGCCAGAATCTGTTCTCTTGCCCAAGTGTGACACACCGAAAAGGCAGCTCTGTTTATAAACCAGCGTGCAATCCCAATGCCTGCGCGCGTTGTTCCTGGTGAATGGGGGTGGGAACAGCGCTGATGGAGATGATGTAGGGGTTGATTTGGCTCAGTTACTGCGTCCTTTAGGAGGACTCGGGGTTTTTTGTGTTGCACCGACCTCCAAGTGGTGCTGGAAAGCCCAGATCCAGCACACGGTGCTGCACATCCAGGGGCTCTGCAGATGCCACAGGCGTCTCTGAGCACGTCCAGTGCTGCCCAAAATGCAGGAGCTGTTCTCCACTGCCAGAACCCTGGTGAAATGTTTATTTTTAGCCTGCTCTGCCTGGAGAGAGACCCTCAAGTGTGTGCTGTAACAGACCAGAACACGCCTGGATGCATCTGGAGAGAGAGCGGCGCGTCTTGGCTTCGTGACAGGAAACTCATGGTCTACCCCGAGTAGCTTAAATGATGCAAAGGACAGTGATAACCCTGGGAGCAGCTGTGGTAACACACAAAATTCCTTTGTAGGCAAAAACATTTCCACATTTTTATTGCTGTCAGACCTCTAATTAGAAGAAGGCATCAGAATCAAGGGGTCATCAGAATTTAACAGGGTTTTCTGCTCTGGATGAGGTTTGTGTGAAGAAGCCCTTTGTAGGAGTTGAATCTCGTTGTCCTTACGTGTGCTGGGACACGGCTGTCCTGTGTCTCCATCGCCTTCTGCACATCTTTATCTACGCTCTTGACTTCACCAACAGATGCAGCTCCCTGTGGACCACAGTTGCCCTGTGCTCTATTTTTCTGCCCTCTTCTCCTTATCTTTTCTCCCCACTCCTCACTTTTAACCCTGGGTGTTATGTTATTCAAGGATCGGTTTTCTTTTTTCAGAAGTCTTCCAGTTTGTTTCAGTTGATGAATCAAGGACTCCAGCTCCCTTTTAAGCACTAATTGGGAATGTGCTTTGTCCATAAAATGACAAACGCACGAACATCCCTGTGCTGCTGGCTGAGCTGAGGATGCTCCTCTGGGGCTGTGGCACAAGTGTTCACCCTGCTGTCAGGGAGAGAAAGCCACAGCTACTGCACAACCCAGTGCAGTTTTCAACTGACCAAGCGCAGTTTGGGTTTTGTTGCAATGAGGGAGCCGGTTCGTTTGCCGGTGTCAGTCACACGGGATCTGTGTCGTGCCCAGCCAGCCGCGTGTCCCATCCACCGCTGCCCTGGCACCTTCCTGCAGGATGCGCTCGCTCTGCCTCCCGCTGAGGAACAGCCTTTGCAGGAGCCCAAGTAACACGGTTTACAAAAACCACTGATAGAGAGAAACTGGGCTGTTTCAGTCTTGAGCTCAGATACTTGGTCACTGCTGATTTATTGGCTGCTGAGGCCACTCGAGATGGCCCGCTCATCACTGGGGCCAGTTACCAGTGCTAGCGACACAGCTGACTTTATGGTACAGATCTCGTTTTCCCTCTGCCTCTAGTAAATATTCCATGTTCTAAATTAATTCTGAGTTGCAGAGCTGGTGCAGGGTCACCTGGCAGGTCTAGGATGGCTCCCCTTGGTGCTGTTCAGAGGGACACGAGTTCAGTCTCATGGACAGCACTGCAACTGCATGGGAAACACAGCCCCGCAGTAACTGCACCAGCGCTGCAGGAGGTGTGGGCAGGCAGTGTCCGTGCACTCATGTGAAACGATGACATCTGTGTCCGTGACCAGCGTCACCTCCTCCTGCACACCCGCTCTGCACCACACAGCATCGCCCCCTTCACCTCCGTCAGCTCAGGGCAGCGCGGCGGGGGCTGCTGCGTCTCGGGGTGCTGGGGCTCACCAGGACGATCTCAGGCGCTGCGCCTGCTCTCAAACGCTGATGGGGTACAGGGGACAGTGTTTCTGTAACTCAATGGGTGCAGCTCCAGAAGCAAAAATGTGAGGAAGATCTAGAACTCGTGTGCGGAATGGGGCTCATGTAAAATTTAAACCACCCAAAAATGTCCCAGAGATCAAAAATAGCAGTACCTATTTGTCATAGTAATGCCGTAGCTCCTAATGAGGAGCTGCCCTGCAGACATGGGTTGTTGTAGCACAAGTCGAGTCATTGCTGCGTCGCTGCGCAGACCGATTCGTCACCCGTGGCGCCGACACCGACGCGCCGTGGGCAGATGCTGGGTTTTGGGACAGATTGAGCCCCTTGGTGGAATTACGCCGTTACCGCAGTATCCCACGTTCCAGTGGTAGCCACATCCACGGGTACCTCAGGCTCACGAGCTTCAATTTCGGTCAGTGGTGCTGGGGCACAGGGGCAGCCGAGCAGAGCACAGATGCACAGCTCTACGGAGCATGGAAGGAAAGGGAATAATTCAGC
>NW_010197410.1:96814-103533 GCF_000695765.1 Mesitornis unicolor | reverse complement strand
CCCTACACTTTTTGCACTCTAACAGCAATTAGCTTGGGTTCTGCTGGGATTTCTCTGTTTACGTGATGCCTGTGAACATTGATCTGGATAAATTTCAATTAGGGGCCAGTAAATGAGACGGGGCCAGTGTGGTCCTGTGCTGTGCTCCGAGCCAATGCTGTGCGCTGGGGTGCGTTTTGTGGTTTTGGGGGCCTTAAGATTCAAAACAGAAATTTCACTCGGTATGGAAATTTATTGTCCCCACTCTTAGGCCAGTATTCATCAGGGGGCCAATTAAAATAGTGCAGTGCTTGTTAATAATAATTCAAAGTAACTCCTCAGTTCAGTTTTCACTTATCCAGCGATGGGATAAATGCGGCGTTCGCAGCTCAAAGGACCACGTGCGTGGACCAGGCCTGGCTCAGGCTCTCCACTGCTTTCACCGTGGCTTCCCAGGGCAGATTTACTGATTCTCAGGGGAAATATTGATAAGTTCAGGAGAAATTAGCACCGGATTTATGTATTATTTATGTCCCACTTAACTCCTGGGTGCTGAACTGGAATTTCACTTAAAATGCTGTTTTGGTTCTTTGCAATTCTGATGGACAGTGTCCCTGCATTAGTCATTATGCTGCCTAATAAAACCCTGGCATGATTTACGTACTTTAGTAAGCAAATGGACACACATCCGTAGGTCTCATAAGCTCCAGTGATTTCACTTCTACAGTTAATGAGTTGCTGGAATTAATTACGAATCTGGCTGATGACATTCACCTACATATAGCTCTATTTAAACCTCTCCCCTCCAGACAGTAAGCATGTGCTTACATTACTTGTCCTGAAGAAAACTCGGACCTGTGTTTTAATTGAGAGTACAGGATTAAATCTCAGTAATCTCGGTGGGGTCCTTTATTGAAAAGAGGGTTTTTTTTAGATATGCTTCAAGATATATCCTTAAATGTGGGCATCTGTGTATGGTGATACTTTTGAAGTAACTGTGTAAGATGAGAAATCATGGAAAATCTGAAGGAGGAAACATTATTCCCTTTAGCCCTACTGATAGAGCCGGCAGATGCGGATGGTTTTGGGGTGCCCCAGTCCCTCCTGACCCCGGATGTGCTCCATGGGGGTGCCTGTTACAGCTCTGCTGGGCTGCCCAGCTGAGTGCATCGGCTGCAGGGGCTGGGGCTCAGCATCCCCTCCCAAGCCCCCTCCCCGCTTGTTGGGTCCCAACGAGCACCTGGAGCCTGGAGGGACCCTGGGCCAGGTGAAAAGGGCTGGAGGTGGCCGTGCCCCGCTCCTCCGTGGTGGGAGTGTGGGGTATCCCGTGCAGGAGGCTCGGAGCCCCCGGCGCAGCTCGCGCTCCAGGGCAGAACCCTGCTGTCCCAGCACTGATTCCTGTTCTCCAGGGTGCAGCGCGGGTCAAGGTGAGCTGCGTCTGGTGCTTTGCATGGAGATTCCCCGTGGTCTCTCGGGGCAGGATGGGGGCCGTGTCCTGGCTGTGGCCCTGGGGCACCTCACGGAAGCAGGGCAGAGGCAGAGCTACATGTGCGCAGTGGGAGAACTGGGCACCCAGGGGCCTTTACTGGGGAAACTGGGAGCACTGGTGGGCTTCACCTGCCCGAGGAGTCTGCGATGCAGTGGGGATTGCACCCCTGGTCAGTCTGGGACTCAGCTGGGGGCTGGGCTTGGAGCAGGGAGGTCCATGCACAGAGGAGCTGTGCTGGGGCGGCCGCTGCCGCCGGGGGCTCGGGCAGGGGGGGAGGATGTGCAGTAGTTGGGTTCTGTATTTATGAAACCTTGTGAGAAGAAAACTGAGCTGAATATGTACAATCCATTGAAGTGTAATAAAGCCAGCCTGAATGGGTGCGTTATTGCAAAGCAGACTGTTTAAATGCATAACATTTGTGCGTTGCCTGACAGTACAGTCCTCCGAGAAATACAGGAATCCTAGTCAAATATGACTTGCAAAACCCGTGAATGAATTCCACTACCCCTCTTGTCAAAATACCGTGTGTGCTCGTCTCTGTAGCCTGTCCTGCCCCCAGCGATGTGACCCGGACCCTCAGCCTGCGTTGGTGAAGCTGCGCTGCCTCTTCTCATGCGTTCAGTTAGCGCCATAAGGACGTATTATAAACTCTACCATTTTGGTGTGATGATAATTTTCTTTTAAAAGTGGCTGTAAGTGTGAGTTTAGTCTACTTATTTTTGATGTCCAGTGAAGCTTTAGACAGCAATTTTATCATTATTATTACTATTGTACAGCTGCTCTCTGGAGGAGCTTAAACCATGTCAAAAAGGGAGCCAACATAATGAGTCTGACAGAATTTCAGAGGGAGCGATTAAACTTAGGATAATGAGTTCTGCTGAATTTTTAATGTTATTGTAACAGTTCGCACGGCTGCAGCCTGTTCATCTCTGGACTCAAAACTGAAACGTGCAGTTGGGAATTGGGCTGTGCGGAAATGTCCTTCTCCAGGTCTATTGCTCTTAAGAAAAAAAGGAAAACCAAGATAAAAGGAACCCTCCAAGCTCTGTCGCTCACTCTCCAGTTTTCTCAGATCTTCAGGCTGTGTTGCTGCCGTGCTTCCCAAATTCACTGCTTGCAATGTGCAGGCCCCCAGCCCCTGGTGAGGGTGTGGGTGTCCCTGTCCCACATCTTTCCCTCAGCTGCAGAGAAGGCCCCAGAGCAGTGTTCACTGATATGGATTGTGCTGTCCTTGATATTTGGGTACTGGATGAGTAGTGGTAAATCAAACTGCATTAAACTGGCTGTTTGTCACCGGTTCTTTAGAAAAAGGTGGTGGGAACTGAGACACAATTAGCTGCCATGAGAGGAAGGTGCTGCTGTCATGCTGGGTGGTTGTTCTGGTGTGATCACCCTCGGAGCGGGCGGGCGAGCGCCCACCCTCACCCCTGGCATGGCCTCGCAGGGCTGCAGACATCCCCGCTGCTCCGGGTGTGCGCAGGGCCCTTCTGCCCTTTGGCGCTGGGTCTTTGTTCAGACATATTCAGGTTTCTGTATCTTAGCAGCCTCAGACAAACCCGTTCCCTGTTCCTGCTTGGGTCTGGATAAACTCTGCTCGCCTTTGAGCAGAGCTGCCCATTCCTGCCTTCCTGAACCCGACACCAACACACAGACTGACCTGGGCTTTGAGAGCTCCCATCTCTGAATCTGCAGAGCTTGGTGGCAGTGTCAGAGCTGGGGACACGGTGCTGTGTCCACTGGTGCTGCGGTGGCAAGAGTCCGTGTGTCCGTGTGTCCGTCCTTGCCAGGGCAGCAAGCACTGTGCAGGGCTTGGGAGCGCTGAGAGAGGCGTTTTTCACCAGTGAAGCGTTGCTGCTGCTTGTGTTTACCTGAGCCGCTCGTCCTTCCTTTCTGTTTGGCACTGAGAACAGCAATTCCCTTATCTTGGGTGTTGAACAGTGTGATTTAATTAATAAAAGTAATGACAATTTATTCACTGAATACCAATTAGTGTTCAGCTTTCTATCAGAGATTGGGAATGGAAAGCAGATTGGGTGATACCACATAAAGAAATTATTTCTTTGATGTAGAAGACATTAATAAAGTGTTTCATCCACGACAGGATGAAAAATGAAGCAAGCTTTATGGAAACCGTAAACATTTTCATCTGTCAGTGGCTCATTCTCTAATAGAGACACGAGGGAGCACGGCTCAGCCCAACACCCCAGCGCTCACGGCCCAAACTGCCACGAGTGAACTCTGCTCTGGGGAGGCAGGCGCCGTAACGGGATTTCTGCCTCTGAAAAGATGCACTGCTGACAGAGAGGAGAAAGCACAAGCCCACTCGAACTCACGGCAATAAAACAGGAGAAGCAGCCCCAAATTATGTTGTTCCTCTGGTTTAATCAGCCCACCCTGCTGCTCCTGCCTCCACAGAACATCAGTTGTTAAACCCATCTGTGAAATGTGGCATTTGAGTTGCATTGGCTGAGAATGAACAATATATCTAATGGTTGCTTAATCTGTTGTGTGTTTTTTATGGTGTGCTGAAATGCCACGGTGAAATCTGAAATGCCTCATTCATTAGCTCAGTATTAGGAAGAATAAGGATGCAATTAGGATTTGGAAAAATTAGGTTAAATACCCATTTCCTGATACAGAGATATTAAGGCTCCTCCTGTTTCGCATTAAGCTCCAAACAGGAGGGCAGCCTGGCCGGCAGCCCTGTAATTGGTGCAAATGAGCAGGACACGCTTGGAGGCGCCTCAGGAGTTTGCCTTCAGCTGCTCTGACTCGTAAAGGGCTGCAGGAGCCGCGCAGCCTCGCGCTTTCACTGCCGCCGAATCGCCTTTGTCCTCGCTCCTCCTTGTGCAGCCAGGCCTGGTCCCAGTTCGGTCTCTCCGGGTTTCTGGTTGAGATGATCCCCACTGCTGCCCGTCCTGCCCTCGTCCAAGCCCTTTCTTGGTCTCTCACCCCTCACAACCGTTTCTGGTCCTCCAGGGCCCTGGCACGTGAAAGAGCTTGACAAGAGCAGTTAGAGAGGTGCCGAAAACCTGGGGTCACCAACGCGCGCCCTGCTCCCTGCGCCGAGGTCAAACCTCGATCGGTCTGGATGCTTGTCATAACCTTCCTGAAGGACCTGGGTCGCGGAGGCGCCATAGCCGCTCTGTGCTAGGAATTGCGTTGCTGGGCTCCTGATCCTTGAGCTGGCTCGGAAATGCACAATTCTGGGGTAAACAGGGATGCACGGGGAGGAGCTCGTAGGCTGGTGCTAATTGTGCATCCGTTATTTCCGAGCGCTGGGATGAACTGAAGCAAAGCCTCCCAAACCCAGCCGTGCCTGTGTTTCTGCCCCCCTGCAGAACCAAGAAATGACCTTTATGTGGAGTCAGGAGCCATCGGGTTGCAGCAAAGAACCATCCTCTGTTAACGGATCCGTGGCATTTCCTCTGAAATACCGATGCATTGGCACAGTGTTGTCTCGCTGATGAAATTCAGCAGCTAATTGGTCCCCAGACAAACGGCCTTCACAATAAGGCAAAGCCTTTGTCCTAGATAGCACTCTTAGAATAACATTTTTTCTTGAAAAAATTATTTAGAAAATATACTTACTTTTCACTGTGCATCCCCCTGGTAAATGGAGCATGGTGTTGTTTAAATGCTCTTTGAAAAGCATTCTGGAGTTAAGATCATTAGAATATAAAAATGGTTTCTTAACAGAGGCAGCTTTTGTTGGAAAACCTTCACTGGTGGTAGATTGGGAGTAATTAAGTGCAATGTAATTTAATGACTCAAAACAACAAACAAGCTTTGGCGTAGCTATTTACCAACACGTGGTTCTCCAGGGGAAACCTTCTGATGTGAAATGAGTGTGAACGTGCGGTGCTGTCAGGGGCCGTCCCTGTGCTGTGATGACGGGAGGAGGCTGTGGGTTGTGCAGCAGCACCGGTGCTCGTCCCCACCACGGAACCAATGGCCTGTGCTGGTGGGGGTCGAGGGGTCCCTGTCCCGCGCAGGGGTGGTCTGGTCTGAACCCCCTGCGCTCCCCATGTGTCTCCTGCTCTGCTCCTGACCTCCAGGGCTCTCGCTCGCAGACAGCTCTTGTCTGGGTTGTAACTCCCATCACTGACATAAACGTACATCCTCTCTCTGCACCTCCTGATCCCTTGTGCCCCACTGAACGCAGGTGGTGGAGCTTCTAGTGGAAAGTAAACGCAAAGGAGAAGCAGGAGAAGCTGTCTTCGCAGGGATTTATACAGCAAGCGAACCTCTGCTGCGTGCGTCTCCTTCAGCCGAGTGATGTACAGCGGCGCCTCGGAGGACAGCCGGTCCTGCGGTGCTTTTTAGTACCTCTTAGAGACACAGGGAGATCAGAAGTTAATTTTCATGCCTCTTCGATAGCTGCTTTATAATTAATTTCTCTGAACCAGTTTGTTTTTCTGCTGCCAAACACTTCAACGCTTGTATGTAAATTACCAACATCTGAAGGCTTCTTTCTTTGGAAAAGAATACAGGGCAATCATCAGATAAAAGCCATTACATATTCAGAGCTATTCTGCTCCACTGATAATAAAACATTCTTAGGGGAAGGTGACCTTTTTACAATAGACTTATTAATGTCAGGACTTCAGAATTGTCTGTTCTCATTACAAGTCGTACCAAAAACATTAAAAAGAGTGAAGTTTATGATCTTAAAGATGTGTCAAAGCACAACCACTAAAGACATTTTCACAGAATGTTGTTTATATAACCCATTTTCTTGTGTTTCCTCTGGCAAGTATTGTGAGTCTTAACAGAACTCTACATTCACGACTACTTTCCATTCCTGAGCTTATTCTAGACATTCCAGGTAAGGTTTCCAGCACTTACTTGGAGATCTGCTGCCTATGTGGTGTGGTTGCGTTGGCCTCTGGGTGAGAGGGATGCCCCCAGACGGCTGCGCTCCTTTGAGGAGCAAGCGCTGGGGGACGGTTGTTAGGTGAGGATGTACAGAATTATTCTGCCAAGGGAAAAATGGAAACTATCGTGTGATTTAAAACTGGACTTGAAACCAAGCTGAAGACCTCACAGCTTGCTTGTCAGAACCGTGCAGACGCGGGCTAGGTGGGAACCTGGGAGTGACACCTCTTGGCTGTCCCTGGACGTTCGGTGGTGCAGGGTGTTTTGTCCCTGTCCCTCTGTACCCCCGTGCCCCCACACGCTCTGTCTCTCGTCTCTTCTCTCTCTGGTGTCTGTCCCAGCCCAGCATGGCCGTGATGCTGGTCCATGAGCT
>NW_010197410.1:93599-96783 GCF_000695765.1 Mesitornis unicolor | reverse complement strand
AGCAGGAATTGAGCCCTGTGTGCCTGCACTTTGGCGTCTTTCCAAAGTCAATATTTTAAAGAAACTGAAATTATTCCTCCTCCTGGAATCGTGATTCATGCAATGATAGCACCAATATTAACACAATAATCGAACTTTAGCTTCAGTTGCTAAGTAACCTGTCGTCCCCACAGGGCAGACTGGACTCGGACCAGGACAGCTGACAATGCAGAGAACCGATGCTCCTGGCCAAGGGGGAGGCTCCCGTGTTTGTGCGTCCTCCCCCGGGTTTGGGCCATGGTCTCGGTGGATGTACCTGAGCGGTGGGCGCTGCTCGCTGGGTGCAGCTGCCCCTCAACCACAGCGCCCCTCGCCCCACCACCGGCTGGAAGGGCCGCATTCGTCTCTTAAAACTCTGTTGCAGTAAAGAATCAAGAGGAAAAAGTTGTAACAAAATCTGATTTTCTTTCTTTTTGTTTCCTGGACGCTTTTGAAGAAGACAGATTCAGTCTTTTTCTTCTGGCAAAGTGTTTTGTCGGAGAAATCCCAGAGAGCTCCATTTGTGCCGTTTGAAGGATACGGAGTGGATTTCAGTATGGCCAATTCAGAGGATGTCTTGGTGTGTGGAGAGCTGGGATTGACAGCAGAGAGGAACATTACTGATTTCAATAGCTCTTTAAATAAAAAAGCAAGCGCATGTAAAACAGGGAAGCCCATGCAAGGTATTTCCATGTCACCGTTTCTCATTAAGCATTGTCTTGAGGAGCCCAAAGAAGTCTGTTTCCCTAGGAAATGAGCTCCTGTTTTGGTAGATGATGCAAGTGGAGGTTGGAAGGGGCATCGGAGCCAGCTGGTGCAGAAGGAAAAAAGAAAAGAGGTCATTCCTCTTTTTAAAAAATTATAATAATTTTTCCTCATGGCTGCCAGCAAAGCAGAGGAAGGAACATGTCCTCTGGGATTTCCCAGCTGGCAAGAGCATCTTCGCAGGCTGACTTCCAAACACACCAGCAAACGGAGGGGAAAAATAAACACAAATCACGAGCGACCTACATCCTCATGGCTGTGTCAGCGCATTGGCTACCGCTCTGGCTGTTTTAATCTGAAGAGTTGTGTGATGGGAAGTAGGGAAAAAAATAAGATCCCCAATGCTAGGAACATACCCAAATTGCTCTTATGTATGTTTGTTTTTTGGGGCTCATCAGCATTTCTCTGCCTTTTCTGACTCTGCCTTGTGGCGCTTCCCTCCTCCTAAAACCAGCTCTGCCTCTCAGCCCCGCGTGGTCCCCATGCAGGCACAGCCATGGCCATGCTGCTGGCAGGGCTGTCACGGTCAGCAGGATGGTTTTCATTTCCAGACATCAGCTCCCTCATTTTCCACTGACTGTGATTTCCTTCTTGTCTCTTTAATTAGTTCACCTAACGCACGGGCTGCAAACAGCGACCCAGTCTGCTCCTTCTCTCCGTGCACCAACACATCGCGCGCTGTGCGTGCTCGTTCCTGTGGCCCTGCTGTCCCGCGCCCTCGTCTCTTGCTGGTTCATCCTCCAGGTTTGGTGCTGCGGCGTGGGACGACTCCTGGCCGTGGGGCTCCCTCCGTGCTCACACATGTGGAGCTGGACCTGGCCCTGCATGAGGGCGTTTCTGGATCAGAAGTTGCCTGAGGGCCAGAGCTCTTGTTGTTTGTACAAAAGGCAGTTCAGGCAAGTGTCCATCGCTCTTCTGAGTCTTCTGTGCTCCTGCAGATTTGCTATTAAACCATCACCATTCAGTCATTTCTTGGGAACCTCGACCCCTCCTGGATGCGGGGGTCAGCAGGCGCTCGGCAATTTTCACTCAGATTTATTGTGCTGGAAACAAATGAGGTCAGGTCCAGCTCTGTCCTCTCCCTCGTGCCATTGTGGATTTGATGATCCTGATGGGCAGCTGTCAGCCTGAGGTGGGCTGCTCTGCGCCAACCATCAGCAGATCTCATGTGGTGTTTCTGGGTGGTGTTTGCCTGTTCCCCCTGTTCCTGGCAGCGGTGCCGGGTGTCCCACAGCACGCACAGATCTGCTGTCGAGGAGACACCAGCCCATTTCCCCTGCAGACATTACCAGGGATGTCCTCCCTCCCAGCTCTGTGTGGTCACCTCTCACTCCCCCGAGGCTTCCATGTTCTGCTCTGATTTAGCGTATCCATGGCTCTGCCATGACTGCAGCTCACAGCTCTCGTTTGCTGGGTCTAACCTATATTTTTCCTGAACCACTGAGGTGTTTTACCCACTGCAGGCACAAGGGCATGAGCAGTCACTCCAAGCCCACTGTCACCCTCAGGTGGTCAGACGCTGTGGTACCTGAGCTCAGCTGAGTGCTGGTGCTTAACTGCAAATCCTAATCCTGTTTATAAGATCTGGTCTGAAGAAGTGAGGAAACCTTGCAGAAATTTATTTTATTTTATTTTACATTTCTTTTTAATGTCTCAAATTTCTGAAATTCAAATTAAAGCAGGAGGGGGGACTAAAACCACTTTGTTTGTTTCACTGCATTTGACCAGATGTCTTCCAAGGCATAGTCCAGGAGCACTGAAGTCAATGACAATTTTGCTGTTGACTTCAGCCCAGTGAGATGATATCCCTGAGGCAAATGTGGGTTACACAGGGACGGAACAGGGAAGGTGGCTGCTGTGGGGCGCAGTGTCTGGGGGAGGAATTGTCCCTCTGGCCCTGGGGGGTCTGGAGAGCATGGATGGGGGTGCAGGATGGATCCTCCTCCCTGGCAAAGCACAGTGGCTGCTGGAGCCAGGGGTGCTGGAGCAGATGCTGCAGCTCACAGCTCACCGTCCTGAGCTCAGTGTGACTGGTGTTAATCCTCCGGTCGCTGCGTTCGTCTTGCCGTGATAAATGAAGATAAAGTGAGCTGCAGCGCTCGGCCATTGGTGAGCCCCAGGTACACGTGGCTGAGTCTCCTTAGGAGACCTGCTTTAGGGAACAGCCTCGCCTTGCCCCCGGGACAGGGGGGATGCCTTAGCCTTTGGGATCCCTGCCCCTCTCCAGAGCAAACAGCCATCCTAGGGCTGCTTTATCTTGGAATAAAGCCTTGGTGAATAAAGGTGCCTGATAAATAATAACAACAGTGGGGACATTCGACCTTTGCTTTCCGCTGCGTAGCTCACGGCAGGTTGAGCAGTCTCAACAGCACCAGTGTGGCCCAGTTACCTCCACACCAGC
>NW_010197410.1:58134-93568 GCF_000695765.1 Mesitornis unicolor | reverse complement strand
CGGGCCGGCCCGGCGCTGCGGAGCCGCACCGGGCACACAGAGACAGGGCTGTGGGTGGCATCCCCACCGTGGCATCCCCACCGCGCTCTGTATCGGCATCGCGTCCCTCCGGGCAGCTTCCAGACTGGAAATTGTGAGAGCCGGGGCTGGCAGCGGGCGCCAACTGGAGCTGTAGGGGGGAGCTAAGTCCAATGGCAGAAATTGCCATTAAACACCCACATTTTGGTGACTTTCATTGGGCTCCAGTGCCTCTTGTGCTTTCAAAAAAAATGAAGGACTGTGATTAAAGCAATCACAACAGAGACCAAGCCAGGACTTTGTAATTGTAGGGAGCCTTGACGTTGTCTTCTGAATGCGTTAAGGGCAAATCATCCGTGGCAGATTACTTTGATCACTGCCTCCATTATTTGGTATTAATCCTAGCTTGATACCTTGGTCTAGATGACAAAATTCTCCCAGTGCAAACAAATTATACTTTTCTGTCCTATCCCTGAGGGTTTCAGCCATTCTCACCAATGTCATTTCTTGGAGGTAGGCTTCTGTTTCTTTCCTAATTCCAAACTATGTCTTTTTCTCGATTCTGATTTTTCTGCAGCTGTTTATTTTTCCTTTGAAGGAAAGCAGAAATCAGACTAAATAATCTGCTTGATTTTTATCTGCAGCAGCTGTGCTGGGACAGAACCCATCGTTCAGATCTGTTACCTTCTACACAGCAAAGATAAATTAATTACAGGGCTTTCCCCTGACATCCAGGCTCCTGCCTGCAAATGTTCACATAAAAGATGAATGACAATGAGATTCTCATTACAGCTTGATGAATTAGCCTTTTCAGTTACAGCAACGTCTACTTCATGGTCAACAGTCTTGTTTAGGCCCAGCCATTTTTTTTTCTCTTTTTGAATTCAAATCAAACATTTGCTGTTAAACTACTTCTTTTGGTGCAATCCATTATTTTGTACTGCCTATTAGAATTTTTATTTTCTCCAGGGAATTTGGCACACCAGTTTGCCAAAACGGAAATTTGGAGAGCATTACACAGCAGCAGCATCTTCCTCCTTTTCTTTCATGCAGTGAGTGGCAAAGCTCAGGCTGCCTTGGGAAGTGGAGCAAGGGATGGACCAGGAGGCCATGGCCTCTGCGATCCTGGCCATGACCTCTCCATCCAGGTAGGCCAAGGCGCTTCCTTGGAGGCTTTGTGTCCAGTAGACACTGCAGGAGAGGTGTGTGGGGCTGCCCCTGCTGTTGTGCTCCTGACAGGGATGGGTCCCAGTCGCAGCTGATGGTCGCTGTCCCTTGTCCCTCGCTCGCCTCCGGTGGTGTTGGGGTTTGGGAAGCCTGAGGTGAGATGAGCTGTGGAGTTTCAGCTGTGCCGAGATAAAGACAGGCTGAAACCCTGTGTGTTTGAGTGCCGTGTGTCCCTCATCTTCCCGAATTGTACTGGGAACTCCCTTTGCTGGCCTCAGGGCCCCAGGTCTCTGCCGTGCTTCCTGCCTTTGCTCCTGCACAGTCATGTTTTCATTCTCCCGATAGCTTTTTTTTTTTTTAAGTAGCAGCAGCTTAAAATAACATAAATACTTTATCTAGCTGGCCTGGATGTTGTAATGCAAAAGCTGAAAGCTCCTCCAGTGAAGCGAGGCAGGGTGAGGACTGTGGCCAGCAGCCCTTGGGTGCTCCCCAGGCAGGGGGGACTGGGCTCCCACAGGCATCCCGGGCCGCCCTGCCAGGGGAGGAGCAGTTTCTGTCTCTTCTGGCTTGGAAATATCTGTGGGTTCTGTCATACAAACTGGGTGTGTATGTGAAAACGTCTCATTGGGGCATAATAATACACAATTCAGTTAAAACTGAAATATAAATGAGGCAGGAAGGAAATGTGGAGAGGTTTTTACTGGGAGCTGCACACGCATTTATCCACTTCCAGTTGGTAAGGGGGGGACAACTGGGCACACAGCCCTGTGCCCTGCATCTCCCGCCACAGCGCAGCCCCGAGCAGGCGTCAGCAAACCAACACAGTGCGGTTCTGCCGACCGCTCTGCCGTCAGCACCCAAATGGCTTTCCTGGGTAATTGAAAAGCTGTTGTTTACACGGAAACAAAGTCGAAATAACCGTCCCTGCCAGGTGCTATTTTCCAAAGAAAGAACATTGTGTTTCTTGCTTGTAGTTCTTGACAGTTTATCATGTTCCTTTGCTTGTATCTTTAAGTGTCAACAACTTGATCAATTTTATTGCACTTGCCTGTGGTCAGAATATTACTAATGGTAGCTCTGATTGGTGTTTAGGGACAGGAATAAGTCATTTATAGTGACCTTAAGTGAAAATGTCAAAATATTGGTAGAAAAATAGTAGCCACAGCATCAAGTTGTCATTATTTGTGTGGCAATGTTTACTTGTTCATCTTCTCTGTGGATCCTAATGCTTCCCTGGCCACACTTACTTTGCCAGCTCCTCTTGGTTTCAAGAGGTTTCTGTGCTTTTGGCAGTATTATCAGATCAAGATGTCAAGGCAGAGCGATGTGATGGTCACCCAGCAACTTCTGCAGCAGCAGCCATGCCTGTCCCCACCACGTTGTCCTTGGCTGTGGGGCAGGAGAGGTGGCGTCTGCCTGAGCCTCACCACAGCACTCGCATCTCCGGAAACAGGAGGTTTTCCAGAGCTTTCCAAGCCCCCTTGTCTGTCAGCTCCACAGCTCCCTATCGCTGCAGACAAGCCAAGCATCTGACAAAATTGTGACCATAAAGTAATGGAAGGGAGCCCATATAATAAATAAACCAATCTGGGAGACAGCGTGTGTTGTAATCACCCTTGCCAGAGTCCTGGTGGCCCTTGAAGGGGCCCTCCCGGGTGTTTGAGGCCCAGGGTCGGCTGCCGCTCTGCAGGGAGGGCCCGGCTGAATCTGCTGGCTGCCCTCGGGCCTGTTCTGCTCTGCCTGATCCCAGGGCTGGCTCCACAGCCCTTCTCTTCCTGCTGCTCTGGCCCTCGGCCGAGGAGCTGTCCCAAACTTCCACACGCTGGCCCTGTGTCCTGGCACATCCCTGCTGCTCCAGACGGCTCTCGGCCATGAGACCCCTGAGGACTCCTCTCCTCACAGCTGCAGGAGCAGGAAAATCCCGTGGGAATTCTGTCTGCTCTGCCTGCCAGCTCTGCCAGGAAACCTCCGATCTCCCCAGCCGTAAACAAAACCAAGCACACCACCACCGAGCCATATGGCCACGCAGCAGTGTAGTGCCCTGCGGGGAGCACTCCCTGCCGTCTCTGGTGACGATCATCAACGCGGCTCACAGCAAAGCTGAGGCTGTCCATGCCCAAAGTGTCATGCACTCCTTTGACCTTGTAAATCGTTTTTGTTGCTATTTTGCCTATCTGTCCCCTTTGCAAGTGTCTGGGCTGTAAGCAGATGTGGCAGAAACGGTGTAGACGCTAATTTCAAAGGTACGCAGCTTCTTCCACAGCACATGGGAAACGTCAGCATTTTGAAATCTCGTTCTTGTGGCACAGGTTAAACTTGGCAGTGCAGGTGGTACCGCAGGAGTCCCTTCAGTCGGCTGTCCTGACAGAAATCATGCAAATGTCCACGTTTACGTCATTCCAGGGCACCGCTGCTGCTGCCAGGGCTCTTGGTGGGGCTGTCTCATCGCTGGGATGGACGGGGCATTTTGGCTGAGCTGGGGCTGGAGGAGAGCGGCGCTGCCAGGGATGTGTGGGGTGCCCAGCCCGGAGTGGCTGCTCCCGGGCTGCAGACACGAGGGGTTGCTTTATTGAAGGTTACTTGGCCTCCAGGCCCTTACTTTTCATATTTCCTATTGGATGTATTTTCCTCAAAGACAATCCTTTTAAAGCAGTTCAGGTTTCCAATTCCTTTTCATCACATTAGTCTGCTGTTCTAAAAGTTTCTGTCTGAACATTGAGCCCAGTTTGAGAACTTGGGAAAGGGTTTTTTTTCCTTCTTGTTCTATTTCTGTAAGGTGAGTGTTCACCAAAGAGCTTTCCCTAACCTCTCTCCACTAAGAAACCCCCAGCGAATTGGTCAAAAATAGGCCCAGCCTCTTCTGCTCTAAAAGCAAGGGGCTGTCACCTGCTCCCAGGTTGCGCTTTGGAGACATGCTGATAAATGGCACTTGTGTAGCACGAGACTGGAGCAGTTTGGGTTAGGAAAATATTTAAATACATGAACTTCAGATATAATGAGAAGTGCCATTTTAAGTCCTGTTGAGTAGGTACTCAATCGGTGCTTATGCTGCACAGTATGCCCGGCTACGTTTAAGCGGGTTGTCTGAAACCAGGGCTAGCAGATCAGATATGGTCCATTTAAATCAGTGAAGTTCTTTCCATCAGCGTTACTAGTCCCTGGCTGTAGGGGTGAGTTAACTGGGGTTACGTTTGCGTATCAGTCAGGCTGTGGAGCAGGATAATAACCATTATAGTCCATTGTTTTAAATCCTGAGAGGAGCCGAGGGTAAAACACATTACCGAATACTCATTAAATTTAGGACAGTTCAGTTGATAAAGCATATCATAGTATTAAAGATGAACATTTAAGGTTGGAGGAAGAAACTATGTCCTTCCTATCAGCTGGAGAGCAAGAACTGGTGTCAAAAAATGGTTTTCACTACCTGACTGTTCTGGGGTTGTTTTGAAGAACAGCCGTGAAAAGTGACTTCTTGTGCCACACTCCAGAATGGTCTTTTCCCATTTCCTTGCCAGCTCAAAGTGCGGGACGTTCATGGCAGTTCGAGGAAGACGACACGAGAGGGGCGCACAGCACCGGAGCAAGGCCCTCAGGGTGCTGGTGCTGTGCTCACGGTCCAGGAGGGGGTGAGCGGCATCAGGGGGCACCAAACGTGGCTCTGCGCCGGAGGGGGTCAGCGCTGGGCAGGATTTACTGGAGCAGAGCAAAGCGCTCGCAGAGGCGGTGCTGGGACGCCAAACGCTGCTCTGCACCCGCGCGCTGGGGCTG
Organism: Mesitornis unicolor; assembly: GCF_000695765.1. NCBI lineage: Eukaryota > Metazoa > Chordata > Aves > Mesitornithiformes > Mesitornithidae > Mesitornis > Mesitornis unicolor. The sequence continues at coordinate 88,615 of NW_010197410.1, read as the reverse complement.
GGGGGGATTTACTGGAGCGGAGTGAAGTGGTGCTGGCATCAGAGGTGGTGCTGGCATCGCCTCCGCGGCGGGGTGACACGTGAGGACGGGACTGACTGCACGCTGCTCTGCATGAAATGAGCTGTCAATAGCATTAATTTTATGGTGCAGCAGCCAAAATGCTTGTCACTGTCAAGGACTTTCACCAAAGTAACATCTTTCCATCGACGGTATGGGAGTGCAGAGCATTTTCAGTTGCTCGCTCTTAGGCTTCTTTATGTAAAATAATAATAGCAATAATAATTTTCTTAACAGAGTACTTTCAAAAGCAGTTTTTGACATTTAACAAATTGGAAGTTTTTACTGAAATAGAAATTACATAAGAAAACTGTTTCCTTCAACAAGCGTATAAACTATTTTAAATGTGTCAAAATTATCATTTACTTCTGTTATTTAAATTATTCTTGGATGGCAAAATCAAATGTAGAATGGCATCATAAATGAATAGAGTGAGGTCACCTGCCCCTCTCCCCACCTTTTCTTTGATTGGTAGTGTTGTGCTGTGTAGCCCTCTGCAATCTGAATTTGGAAGTGTTTGGCTTTTGAGAAGCTGAGGGCTGGAGCCAGGACCAAGGAGAAGGGAAATTCTCTTCCTTGAAGTTGAGCCTCTGAGCCGTGGAAAGCATCTCCTCTTCCCTCCCAGAGATGATAAGCATAATAAAATTGGTGAACGTTTATTTAGTGTAGCCTATTTATCTTGTCCACGTTTGGGGCTCTGTTGTTTCTGTTTATTTGCAAGCCCTGGAGAATTGAGATTTAGTGGCACCAATGTTAATTAGAAGTCAGTTCCTGTAATCGCTCAAGAAGCGCTTGTATTCCCATCCAGACGTGGAGTGAAATCAGCGCCATGTCACCACGACAGCCAGTCTCAACAGAGTAATCACCATGCTCACGCAAAATATTCAAAATAATTCCCTGGAGTGCAATGTAAGGGGAAAAAAAAAAAAAGAAAAAGAAATTGTAATTTGCTGTTGGGTTTTACACAAATTGGGAAATGAGCTGAACTCCTGCAACTCCTCGCCGTGTGTGGGAGCCCTGCCTGCTGGAGCAGAGCACGCCCGAGCGGTGCGGCCGTGGGGACGAGCCCCTGCGCGGTGCGGCCGGGTGTGCGGGTACCCCCGGGTGGGCGCTGGCCGAAGGACGCTGCTCCAGGCCCTTGCACTGCGGTATTTCTGAAACCTATTACGTGGTTAATATCTGCAAAGCTTGCGATTTCATTGTTTGATATAATTTTATTCAATAAAGCTGCCTCATTGCATAAAGGTCTTGGTATTTAATATTTAATAGCATAAATCCCACGTGAGGCCTAGGCAGAGGATGGAAATTGCATTTTAAATTAATGTGCGCTCAATGCCTGCTCTTGTTTCTTTCTGCATTTAAAGGCCAACAGCCATTTTCCAGCACACTGCCAGCTTCCGAGGTGATGTCCACGTTCTCCCCTTCAAAGTGGCTGGGTGTCACCAAAAGACAGGCGGTAGTGACTGTTCCCGGGCTGTCACGGAGCAAGTGATGGCCCTTCTGGTGGCCTTGGCAATGTGAAGATGCTGATCCCGGAGCCAGGGGTCTCCTCCCCAAAGCTGCGCTGCACAGGGGGGAGCACCAAAGCAGTGCCTTGCCAGGCTGCGCTTTCAGGGCACCATCAGCGTCCCTCAGACCGGGCCAGATTTCCAAAGGATTTCAGCGTGCAGCACGTACCTGCTAGTTCACTTTTTTCCCACAGATTTGGCTATTTACATCTCTGCTTCCACAGGAGCTGAACTTGGCAGTGACTCCCTGCATCTGACCCCAGACAGTCGCTCATCAAAGCATGCTATGCACTTACAAATTAAACAAACACTATGTTACAGCCCAGTTGGCAAACACTCAGCACAGTTTGGTACTTATCACTAGGATTATCCTAAGTGCCCTCAGGATCTTGTCCCGAGAAAGCTTTATTTATATATTGTGAATAACTGCTTGTGTCCAGGCCAGGCAAAACTTCCCCTAGCCTCGATGGTGGGGAAGAGAGGCAGCAATGATTGTCCTCGTCCTGCGCTGCTCCGAGAGCCTGAAGAGCTCCAAAGGAAGATCAGATAAAGCGTTTCTCCGTGGTGACTCCTTCAAGTGCGTTCAGAGTTAACCAGCGGTGTCACAGACTGTCACTGCAACAGCGGAGTCAGTGCTGGGAAGCTTTGCCCTCACAAAGTTTTGCAGCTCTGGCGCTACAGAGACCTCTTAAGAGCACGGGAGCTGCTGAGGAGATTTACCATGATGTACTCCAGAGCCTCTTTCTGCTGTCATTCCAACGTCTCCTCCTCTGTGCGGTGCAGCCCAGTGTGCTGCTGGTGCCCTGGTCAGTGGGACACAGCCCCATCAGTGGACACAGCCCGGTCAGTGGACACAGCCCCATCAGTGGACACAGCCCGGTCAGTGGACACAGCCCGGTCAGTGGACACAGCCCGGTCAGTGCACGGACAGGAACCCTTGGGAAGGCCATGGGCCGTGGTGATGGCAGAGCACAGCCACGGCGTGCGCCTGGCCGGGCGCAGGAGATGCAGCGCGTTGAGCTGCGGCAAAGGCCCCTCTCTGCCCTTCCCAAACCTCCGGCGCCGGGTGACGCTGGCCCTGGGTGTCCTTCCTGGCAGAATCGCAGCGAAGCGTTACAGTTAGAGCTGTGGCTGCAGAATGCCCATCTTGCAAACACTTTGTGAAACAAAGTGATGATAATTCCGGCGCTTTCCTGCCGATGAGTTTTAGCACAAAGTATTTCATTTTTGTTTCTGCTGGGATAAGGTTTGAGATGGAAATCTGCACCTAAATATTTTGTCCCTGTGACTTAGCAGCTAAAAATGTGTTCAACTTGTCACTCGGTTTATATATCCACACCTCAACTAGCAATAGGCATTGTCCCAAGATGCATAACCTCGGTGAAATCAATATATAAATACACGTACAGATATATAACATTTCAGATTATGTAATTCCACCATCTGCTGCTTTACATAAACAGCGCTCGTATCCCACCTCTGCTGCTTTATGTAACGGTGTCCCCATGCAGATCATCGCTTGTGCAGGACGGGGGGCAGCTGCTGCAGGGGGACGGCGCTGTCTGTTCCCCTCACTGAATTCTCCCTCCCTTTAGCAGCGGTGCAGAACTCGCCAAGCGCAGACGCTGGGTATTGTAACATCGCCCCTTTGATTCCCGTCGCTAGCTTTGTTCTTACATCCGCAAACCAGGCAGATTGTGTTTACTCTGATAAGCAACTTTACTGCAGGGTCAAGTAGAAAGAGAAGATTGGCAGGAAAGGAGCAAATCACCCGTGAACAAAAAAGTCTGCGATAATTAGGGAATGTGGCAAGAAAGAGCTGATAAACAAGTAAAAGGTGAGAAGTGAAAGGTAAGCTTCAGGGCAGTTCATTAGGAAGGTAAATGAAGAGCAAACCAACATTTCTGCAAGCGTTTAGCAGATGGGAGGGTATTCTGGGAGTATGGCATTTGTTCAAGCAGTGAGTAAAAGCTAGAAATACATGGATTTTTAAAGGAATCTCTGGTTTACTTCTCAGAAACAAGCCATGAGAAAGGCAGGCAGTGTTTACATCGTCTTTGCCTGTATTTGTATTCAAATTGGAGACCCACGCCCAACCCTGTTTTTCAATTACAGGTGCCAATGGGGTGAGTTACTGACCCTGCACAGCTGCAGGCGGTTTGGGACCTCAGAGCGCCGGCTCCCACCGCTCCGCTGGTGGCTCGGGCTGCCTCCGTAGCAGAGAAGTGGCGAGGCGGCTCCGGAGGCGATGCGGGAGCTCAGGTGGGCTCAGTCACCCCCTGCCCTGCTGGGGTCCATGGGGGATCGGCTGAGGTGCGTTTGTAGGGGGATCAGGTGCGAGGGGTGACTGTCCCTCCGTTCTGTGTGCCCCGGGTTCCTGTCGCTGAGCCCGTGGGATAGATTTGGGGAACTGCAGCTGCAGGCTGGCTCCTTGCTGCTGGAGGGGCTCTGCTCTGCGGCAGGGGTGGGCTGGCACCATTCAAAGCTCTTCTGGAGACTCCTGAGACTCAGCCCTGTCCCCAAGGCTTTCTTGGTCCTGACCCCAGAAAAAGGCTCGCTTTAATGGCTGTGTCACCACCTCATTTACATCCTTTTAAAGGCTGAACCATCCTTGCCTCCCTGGGGGGGCTGCTTTATGATCATTGTTGATAGGAGTTTTGGAGGAAGGGGTTGGCAGTGCTCCGCAGAGACAGGACTTCCATATGTTCAGTTCTTGGTGGTTTTATTTCTGATTAGGAGCAAGGGACTGATCTGTGTTATGAGGAAGTGATGAATTACCCAGCATGGCTGAAGCGCTGGGGATTTTCTCACATCAGGATGATGGTGATTGATTCCTCTTTCTTTTCTTCACTTTAGATCTGTGGCAGAGGAGTTTCTGGATGCCCGATCGCAGCCAACAGGTCAGCTGTAGAACCGGCTCGCTGGCCTCCCTGCTCCTGTCCCCACTGCATTTTAGACTTCAATGGCTTGCTGAAGACAGGCTGTCAGGATGATGGAGATGGTGAGATTATTAAATGAGGGCATCTTCTACCTGCTAAATTGCTTTAATCTCGCAGGAGGCTACATTAGCTCATATTGGCCACCCCTCTGAGGGGCTGGAGGAGAAAGCAGAGAGACATAGGGCAAGGAGGGAGGCAGGGGGTGTGTTGACCTGGGCCCAGCACGTGCAGCTCCAGGGGAGCGCTGTCAGCTCTGGGCCCTGGGAGCTCAGCACCTCTGGTGTCTGCTCCTCGCTGGCCATGGAAATGATGGGGTTCTTCTGTGTGGGGCTGCTTTTGCCTGCGCTTTGTTTTGTGGGCGCGCATCCTGCACCGAGGGAGAGGAGGGCTGCGGCATGGGGGCTGGAATTTGGATCCTGAACCTGACTGCCTGTTTCTCTGGAAACCAGGCTGCAGTTGCAATTTATATCGAATCGCTCATTTCAAAAAGGAATCTTGGAACCGGTTTGGACTAATTACAGAGTTGTTCAAACACCTCGGGTGTGTCTTGAAATCCCATGCGCTCCATTTGCCGTCAGCTGGGGAGGTGGAGGGGCGAGGAGGCAGAAAATGTCAGAAGGAGCATAAATTAGAAAGGAGCTGAAAAATGAATGAATAAAAAGCAGGAGAAGGGGAAGGATCCGTGTGAGGAGCAACCGCTACAGTAAGCGCAGCTGTCCTCGGATAGCAGGCATTACGAATGGAAGGCGTGTGTTTCTGAAATGGAGTAGGGAAACAGTCTGTGAGCTTTTGGTGATTCCCGTACTGGTTGTTGGTTGCTCGGTGGATTACGTTATCCTGGTGGGTGGTTGTACGAGCTGTGGTGTCAGTGCGGTCACCAAGGCACGGTTTCTGCGCTGCTGGACAGGATGGGCGTGTGGGAAGGGAAAAACCCCTCGTGTCGGGTGGGAGCCACAGGGCAGAGGGGATGGCCCCTGCTCCCGAAAACTGTGCGTGTTCGTAGGGCAATGCGTTCTCATGAGTGAGCTCCCCTCTTCTTCCCTAGCGTCTGTACAGTTCAAAAAAAACCCCAACAAACCAACCCAAACTAAACCAAAACACCCCCCCTCCAAAAAAAAAAACCAAAACCCAACACAAAACCCTCAAAATAAACTCCACAACAATGAACCTTCTCTAACGAGACTGGAGTTAATGAAGCTGAATTTATTGCAAAGATCTTTGCAACCAAATGAGCTGATTACCAGTAGGAAGAAACTTAGTTATTATCTGATTTTAAAAGCTTGAATAATTTTAGCCATTGACTTCATTGTCAGCTGAAAGAACTATTTCAATTATTATCTCCCATAACTTTGGAGGACATCTTTAAAGTTCCTTTCCATGAATCCTACTTCAAATGCTGCTGCAGAGATGAAAGGAACAAGCTTAACCCAGTGAATAACTGATAAACCAGAAATATCACTGCCTCGCCTCGGAACATCGCAGATCAGAGCTCGTCCCCTGAATGTAATCACAGCGCACGCTATCTCTGGCCTTTATTGGAAGCGAAGCTCTTTTATGATATTCTGTCACTGATGACAGTTCCTCCAGAGAGTTCATTAGGATGAACATTAATGTGGCTGAATCGAGGAAACGGCTTTTCCTGACATAATGCCAACATATATTACAACTCAGTGCCCGTGCGGTGGGGGAGCTTTATGGTTGTTTAATGCGTGTGTGTGTATGTTGCAAATTGCATCACTTCTTAACTCTCTGTAGAGCAGCGTCTTTTTTGTCTGAATTGCCGCCGCCATAAATACATGTAATGGGTGCCTGAGCAGCTGTTTTGTTCAACAGTTATCGATGATGATTATGTGTTTTTGTTCGGCAGTTATCTGTGATGATTATGGATTCATAGGTTAGAGTTTCCAGCACTGGAGAGCCCCAATTAATCTATACGGTGCTTCAAACCATCAGCGTAAGCACTTGGGTTTTCCACTTACTTTATTGGTATTTCTTGAGCTCCTTGTACATAAAAATCTGTTAGGAATTGCGGCACAGAAAGGAGAAATGGCAAAGAAATGGCTGCTGACTTCCCCTTCCTCCATCCATTTCCACAGCTGCATTGTGCAGCATGGGCTGGTGTCGAGTCCAGAGTCGGGGCACGCGTTTCAAGCACGGCCATGGTGGAGTGTGTGACACCATAGCGTTGGCCTTGACAAACTGCCCCCCAAAAATTCCTGCCCAAAATCCACGACAAAAACCCCTAAGAACCACCCACCCGTCACTGTCGAGGGGTTTCATAATCCCGTTATGACATGAAGCTTTGTTGAGCGCCCTTGCTGCTGATTTTCTTGATTTTATTTCATTTTTGTCACTGTATGTGGTGACAAAGCACAGGACAGATGTAAGGGCTGCACTGAAGGGAGAAAAGGACAAGTTCTAGCTCATATTTTCTGGAGGAGTAAAAGAGCATCAAACAAAATTGCTGGAGAAAAGAGGCACATGGCCAACGAAGAGAGACTGTAACTGCCCATAACCTGAGCAATAACATTAAAGGTTTAAAGGAAAAAAAAACAACAACTGCCGGGCTAAACCACGAGGCAGTGGAAAAGGTGAGTGAACAGAGCAGGCACTTCTGAAATCCCAGCAGTGACCAGAATACCAGAGATCAAGCCAGGGAAATCATCTCCTCCGGCCGAGCTCGCACAGGGATGGCCAAGCCCATTTCTTTGCTTTCCCACCCCAAAGCTGATGCGGTGGGATGGGTAAATACAGAAAAGGACTTGTTTCCTGCCTGGGGTCAGCCAGCAAATATCCACGGGGTCATAAGATTTCTAGGATCCACGCAGTGATGGATGTTATGTGAGCAGATGCTGTAGCAGTGCTTGACTGTTCCTTGCACGCGTAGCTGGGATGAAGCTGTAAACCACCTCCTGCTTTTTCCCACTGCCTTGTTCCAGTCTCCTTTCGGGGTCAGTTCCCAGGTACGAGAGCCGTGCCATTACATTTTTAATTGTTTTCAGCTCAGTCTTCTGAGGTCTGGCAGCGCCAGCAGGACACGCTGTAATGCCTTGTGTACAAGCATCTGCTCTGGTTGGCGCTGCTGTGGTGCCGTGCTCAGGAGACTTCCATGACGGTAGGCATCGATCTTAGTCAGCCGTAACGAACCGCGGCTGTGGGGGAGCCAAGTCAGCTCCATCTCTGTCAGCGCCTGCCAGCCCCATGGGGAACCTGAGGATCCGAGTCAGAAACCTGGCAAACAGGCAGGAATGTGGCTTGGGGATGGACCTGGGGGGCTGGCAGGGGGGTGGCTGGGGTCAGTGTGAGAGGTACTTGGGGCCCCAGTAGCTGTGTGGTGGTGAGGAACGGCAGGAACATCCGTTCAAGCTTTGTCAAGTTTGGACTAAAAAAGCAAGGATGGTGATGGATGCTGAGAAACTGCATCCCATACCAGTGTGGTGGGAGGAGGTCTGGCACAGCACGTCATGTAGGGTCACACAAGAAATGGGACTGGAGCGTGGAATTGGGAGAGAAACCCCTGAGTCCTCACGGTGCCAATGGGAGCCCCTGGTGCGATGGCAGCCCACGCCTGTCCGGCAGTGCCCTGGAGGGTAGCCCAGGAGGTTTTGTACGCTGTAGGCCCGAGCAGTGGCCCAACTTTTGACTGCGTTCAATGTCCTGGCAGGCCCTGGAGCAGGGCTGGCATAGGGATCATCCCCTGCGGCATTTGGGAGCACCGCTGCCTGCAGCACTGCTGCTGTCCCCTCGCTCCAGAGGCTCCACGCTCTCCAGGGCTGGCCAAAACCCCTGGTCCCAGTACCAGGGCACAGGTGTCACTGGGCTGGGGCACGGCCAGGCCTGGCCCTGTTTTGGTGCTGGGGCAGGGGAAGCAAAGATAAAGCTCTGTTAACTGCCCTCTGCAGTGCTCAGCTGATCGAATGGATTGGTTTTTTTCTCTTTCAAGTCTAACAAAGTCAGAAGAAGGCAGCCAGGTTATGACTCTGTTCTTTATAATTAGGAAGACCAGTATAGGACTGTGGAGAGGCTTCAAAATTATTTTTAACAGCTAGTTGTTTCCTTGAACAGCCTGGATTAGGGCCCCGTATAGCTGATGAGTTTGCTGGAGTGCCTGCATTGATTGATGGTAATTTCAGGACGTGACTGGGAATTCAATTAACCTTTGAAAAATGTTTAAACAAACAGCTTGAACAGAGTTGGTTTTGTGGGGGTTTAGCAGCCTTGAAATTTTGTTCCAGTTTGGAACAAAACAACATCCCACCCCCCCAGATTAATGTTTTTAAACGATTTTGCTTTGCTGCAGTAAAATCATTCTGTTCAACTAAATCAATGCTTCATTTGATTGTATTTTACATGAATATTGATATCTGTACAGCACATAGCACTATTTTGTACCATCTCGTGTTCTCTAATGGTTTGAATGATAAACAGCAGCACAATTAACTTCAAAATAAGGAACTGTTTCAAAGCCAGCCCTCTCCAGTTCTCCTCTCCAATGAAGTCAGAACAGAACAATTTGACAGATCCCAGGTTCTGTGTTTCTAGTTGTTTTTTCGTCAGAACATGTGTTTTAATCAGCGCTTTGCAGTCCTGGTGGGCTGCGTGACCTGGGGCGGGGGCAGAGGGCGAAGGAGCAAAGGGAAGGGCACGAGGAGCTTTAGCAGTGACTTGGTGACCGCATTGGTTTTGGCAGGAGCCTCCCGCCCTCCCCACGGTGAAGCCCCCGCAAACAAAGCGCAGGGTCTGCTGAATGCACGGCCATGCATAATTCAGTAACGCTGGAGCCTTCTGCGCCTCTCATCACAAACTTGCATTCAGTGAGTGCTAACACAACTCCTTTGTGGGTAGGGATTTCCGTGCTGCTGCTTTTTGGTAGGATTTGGGCATCGGACCCCTGCCAGGAATTAAAAACTGAGCGTCGGGAAGCTCGTTAGCAGGGCTAGCGTTTAACAGGCTCGTCCATTCATACGTGCACGCATCTGAAATAAAGAAATGTTTGTGCATTCCTGAGTGCGCTGACTTTGAAGGATGGCATGAATAAATAATGGAGACTGCGCTTCTCTTGAATTCACACTGCTCACCCATAAGTCATAAAAACAAACTTGATGCTAGAGAAAATAGCTCAAGGGGGAGGAAAAAAAAAAGACAACTCTTCTTTCATTCTGTGGAAAGAAATGTTTTATGTCTCTGGACTGGGTGTTTGAGAGGAAAAAGCCATAACTCTGAGTTATGTGTGTCTGTCCCCGTCAGGTAGACGTTTCATGCAGGTAGGGAGACAAAAAAAGCAATTAAAACTAGTGTTAATATTTACTTGGGCTAATAGGATGTTGTGTGACACCACCTAAATTAAAACTGAGATTGTAATTAGTAGGTGGTACTTTCTGTTCTAATAATGCAGAATAATTAATTCTTCTCTTTCACCCCACAAGTAGTAATTAAAGAGAAATACTACGTAGCCGCACCTGTTTTTCATTACACAGTTGCCACAGCGAGTGGGCCAAATCTTTTATTGATGAGAACAGCCGTAAGTTTGAAAAAGGAGCGAAGAGCATGAAAACCCCTCTGAGCTTCCCCAGAGACATCTGAGAAATCTGAAATTATTAAAACATATGGTGGCACATACTGATTTCCACGGCTCCCACTGTGGTGGTGAGCCTTGATTTCTCTTCGACTTTCAGCTTTTCCAAGTATCCTCAACTCGGCTGTTTTCCCCCTCCTTTAGCGAATCTCTCGTGGCAGGGAATCAACACGGCGTTGCATAAATAAAGGCTGTTGTTTCCCGTCGACCTTCCTCAGTGTTTGCACTTGACAGGGTTTTGGTTTTAATTTTAATGGCCTTGGAAGCGGCGCGCTGGGAGGAACCGCAGGCAGCGTGGAGATGGCTTCTTCCTGGGCCATGGCTGTTGCCAGGCGAGGAGCAGGGCCCGGGAGGCGGGGGGAAGCAATTTGGATCATGGTCTTCAGGCACACAGGGGCTTTGCTGAAGGTATTTGGGGACAGAGCAATCCTAGAGCCAAAAAAGGTATTGGTTGTTGTGAGGAAAAGGACCTTACAGCTGGAGATTTGGAGAGTTGGGAGTGTAAAAGGTGAACTTCCCAACGAGGCCATTGGTGGTGTCCAAAACATCCCCTAGGATGTGGCTTTGAGAACAGGGAAAGGGCAAAGCCACCCTTGAAAACAGTTCTAAATAACCGCCACGGTGAGTGGAAGTGCGTGTGCTCCGTGGATGGCGTTGGTGTGCTGTGGGCAGACGCGGGAGGTGTTTCTGCAGACACCGACGTGTGTGGTGTGTGGTGTGTGGTGTGTGTGCGCTGCTCTGAGCGTTGCTCTGCCCCGTCAGCTGTTTGGGTTGGTGCCCATGGCTGCTGTCCTTGTTCCTGAAGCACCAGCAGCTTCTGGGAACTCACTACAAACATTTGCTGCTGCTGTTGTTGTTGATGTGGTGTCAGTGGCTCCGGGTGTGGGAACAGCCAGACAGATGGACATCCTGCTGCTGAGGACGCTCCTCTGGTAATGCTCAGCAGCCTCCCCAGGCCCCGTCCCCGTTAGGTGTGCGAGGTCGTTTAAAATCCCCTGAGTCACCAGGTGGTTATAAAAACACGTTGTGGTGTAGCTGATTCTAACACCGAGCGTTTGCACTTGGTATTACGCTTGGGCCCCAGAGGGAGCGCGTATTTGTACGTCTGGTTGATGCGTTTATACTGTTTGCCGAGTGCCTGAGTGCAAGGACTTACACCACCGCTCATTGGCCATTATCTGTTGCCATTCTCTCTTTATGCATGCATAAATATTTATTGGCATTGGTTAATATTTATTTCTCATAAATAATGCATCACTTTGATTCTGTATACTCCATTGAGAACGATGTAGAAACACACCAAAGAGTGATAAATATACACCAAGGGGAGATCAGTGGGGTGGCAGGGTTCAGTGGGGACCCCAGGGAGCTGTTCCTGGCACTGGGGACGCTGTCCCTTCTGGTTGTGGTGGAGGGGAGCACCTGGGGCTGGGCGAGTGCTGGGAGCACATCACTAACAGCTACTGCCTCTATGAGCTGCTTCGGTTATTAATATCAGTCATTTTTTTGCCTCAGAAAAATAGGAAGAGTCTCATCAGGCCTCACAGCCCCGCTGTACCAATCACAGCGTAAGTAAATAACATAAAGATGTGCCATAAGTAAATAACATAAAAGCCCTGAGAGCCCGCGGTCCTGGGTTTGGTCAGCCCAGACGTGAGGGAAGGAGGAAGACAACATCGGAGGCGAGCAGGACCGCAGCTCCTCCGCAGGGAAAGTAGGTCACTTTGGGGCAGCAGACAGCAAAACAACAAACGAATAAACAAAAGAAAGAGAGAAGAAAAAGGAGATGGGATTAGGATGAAAGCTGTTTTATCAAATCCCGGCTGAACAACGCTATCAGTTCTGGGAACGCTCTGTGACAAGCGCTTGGCACCGCACCCACCGCTGGTCCTCGTGTCAGGCAAGAAATTCTGGGGAAAACAGCCCGTTTTGGGGAGGCCCCTCCTCTTACACTGATAGCAGAATCCTGCACATCCCTGGAGAGTGCTTAGCTGATTTATTATTTACCGACAAATCACAGCCCAGTGCAGCCCAGTCCACCCCGGTGTTTGTTATTGCAGTGCAAACCTTGTCCTTTGCTGGGAAACACTGGTGCCAGAATGGTTTGCTTTAGGAATTAAGAGCCTGTTCCCGTTGAATGGGGCTGCCCCCATTTTGGTGCAGGGGTGGGCACGGGGGCACCAGCAGAGCCTGGCAGACCGCGGCGCTGGGGGACGCTGACCTTTCCTGCAGCGAAACAGCTTTGGTTGCGGGCGCTTTTCTCTGCCCTCTCCTTTGGTGAAGGACAGAGGGTGCGGGATCGTGCACTCCAGCCGCGGTGCTGAGCGCCGGGGAGTCCTGGTTTTGCCCCTGCACTAATCCTAGTGATCCTTTAATAAACATAGGCGTTTTTAGGTACATTTGATGTGTGGTGATATGCCATGAACAGAACAGTATGTCCCTGCTTTTGGAAACGTCTGCAGTCCCCGTTCTGGGAAGCACCGATAAAGTCAGTGTACAATGGACGGGCACTCTGTGTGTGTCACATCGCGTTATTGGCCTCGCCAGCAAGGGCTGGGAGCTCTGCCACTGCAGTCGCTGCTTGTGCGATGGGTTGTGGTGCAATCGAAGCTCATGGAACAAATCGGTTTGTACCAGCTGAGGATCTGACCCACCGGCTTTCTGTCTAGGCAGATACAGGCTAAAAAACTTACGTGTGTTGAAGGAACGCTAGGTGGTTGTGCTACTGCCAAAAACAAAATAATTGCCATTGAATACACGTTGCTCATCTAAAACAAAATGAAGGTCGTCATCTTTTACAGGCGATTTCAGCAGAGTCTGTTTTTGCAAAACCCTGTTCTAATAAAGCCCGTAATTTCCCCCTCCTGGTGCCTGCCTGGAGCAGCCCCAGAGGGAGCCACTTTTCTCAGTGTGAACTCAGCCCCCAGGCTGCTGGTACAGGTTGGGTTAGCCTGGGTTTCTGCTGTGAGCTCCTCTCCCCTGGCTCTCTGGCATTTCTGGGCTTGTCCTTGTACATTTGTCTGGTTTTATGCTTGTCCTTAGGAACCTGACCTAGTTTCCACTTTCTGTGTATTTTCTCCCTGTGGCAAAACCCAGAGTCCACAAGACATCAAAGATGGTGCGTGTCCTCTTCCAAATCCATCCTGAAATGGTTGTCTGGAGGCAAACGATAATTTCCACAAAGGCTAAGTAAGATTGAGAAAATCCCCGTTTCGCATGGCAGCAACCTCAGCTGCAGTAATTGCTTTCTGTGGCTCCTCGTGGTTTCTGCTCCCGTAGTTTTTCTGAATCACTTCTAATGGTCGCAGCACGCCCTATCGCGTGCTTATTTTGCAAAACTGGACAAGGCCCTTGTGTTTGGTACGATGGTGTTGCTGTGCTGTGCTGGGATGGGATGGGACGGGACGGGATGGAACGGGATGGATGGGATGGGATGGATGGAATGGGATGGGATGGACTGGGATGGGTGGGATGGGACAGCCCTGTCCCACACCAAAGGGGTGGATCCGGCTGCCGGAGCTGCGGCCGCGGAGCCCTCGGTGCCCCTGTGCCCAACATCAAAAGCGTTTTGGTGGCTGGGTCCAGAGGGGCAATGCTGAGTGAATGAGTGAGAGGAAACCTTATTCCAGTGGGAGTCTCTTCACAGATCTGATGTTATTTTTAAAAATCCAGAGAAAGACTCTCCATCTTTAAATAGAGTTATATATTTTATCTATCAAGAGAGAATCTGGTGTGTAAGGATATGTAAATAACTTGGATATGTTGGGGAGCTCTGAGGCTGGCAAAAGAGGCAATATTTTTAAAAAGCCAAAGATGTGAATCTCTGATGGCTTAATATCCTCTTCTGCAGGTCCCTGCCTCCTTATGAAATAAAATACCTTGTGTAATGTACTTAAAACTATCGCCGTCAAATCTAAGTTCAGTACCTGTAGTGTTGTGGTCCTGTGTGTAGTTTGGATGCTATACATTTCCTTAGTCATTACTTAGGAACGGCACTCTGCAAAGTCAAGCTGAAAATCAATTGTAAAGTTGACTTCTTGCAACTTCTACCACTTTTTTTTCCTTCCTTTTCTTGTTATTTTAAGTATTTTCCTGCAAGAAAATTGGATTGATTGAATTGCTGTGCTTCTCGGCTATTTCTTGCTTTGTGAATTCATGGCTGTTCCATCTTATCAGAGTGGAAATTTCATTAGGGAAATTTTAAGGGTTTTTCTTTTAATTAAAGGAGGTATCATCGTTACTTGGTCAAACCACAGCCGCTAATTCCCAGCTGTGATTGTGGCGTTTGTGTAATTGAGAGCAGAATTATCTGAGCCTCGGGATGGGCTCTCTCCCGTGTGCGGGGCGAGGGCTGTAGCTGGGTACGTGGCATCGTTCTGATCGGCCACAGTTCATTCTGTCTTTTACAACATTAATATTTAGGGGTTTAGCTTTCCCATCTTCCGGGGAGGTAAATCTGTGTGACTTACCAAGCTTGTTCGTGTATGCTTGATTGATTTGTAGACACTGAGGTTCCCATCAAAAACGTATGCATTATGGCCAACCATAATTTGGTTAATCAGGAAGACAGACGTCGTTAGATTTGCTTAGCAATTGGTATTATGGAGGGGAACAATCCCCTGATGGAGATAAAGCAGATCTCAGAACTCACCATCATCCTGCTGACCTTCAAATGAGCGTGGAGTCCCAACCTATTATCAGCCCAGCGTGAATGAGATATCAAAGAGCTCTTTTAGCATCGGGCAGAATTAATGATTATCCAGCAAGGAACAATGTAAGGGTTTTTTTCCTATATAGGATGTAAGAATGGGTAATTTGTAGAGTGAAGATTAGAATTAGAAAATTCATTATCGTTTGTTATAATAGTTTTATGATTTTTGAAACAACTTTCAAACTTCCCTAAGGAGCAGTGGTGAATGCGCCAACACGGAGCGATGAAGGGCACGGCCCTCGTGCTCCGGGGATTAATTCGGGAGCGGGGCGGCTGGCGGGTTTGGCTGCAGCGGTCGGGTACCAGCAGAGTCCAAGTTAATCAAAGCCGTGTTAGATGGGGAATTCATCAGTGACCTGCGGTGACGATTTCCCATAATCTTATCTTTTTTTACTGGATGGACAAAATGGAAAATTGATGAGTCTGAAAGACATATTTTAAGCCTGTTTCTGAGCAGAATGCGAGATTCACTTGATAATATAGCTGATGTATTGAGTTTGCCCAGACCTTCATTCTGTGATGCGAGTGTACGGTTTGACTTGAAATCCTCTCCATAAATTCAAGGCTGTAAAATTATAATAGGACCGCAGAGCACCTTCCAGTTTCTCGTGCTAAAACATCTGTTTCCGGAGATTTTTGGAAGGCATTGATCTTTGGTGCATTTAATGATCATTACTGACCTCAGAATTACGTAGGGGAGAAAATGAGAAGCACAAGGGAGGGAGGACAAGTGGGTAACATCTGCACTGCTGGAAAAAAAGACAAATTGTCCTTGCAGGAGAGGCGCTGCACCCTGATACCATGGTCCATGGGGGTGTCCCCATCCCGCCTGGGACACAGGAATTCGGGTGTGCTCCCCCTGCCAGCACGATGGAAACAGCCCAGCATGAGAGCCGGGGTCCTTGGGAGGCCGTCGCCTCCCTCAAGGAGTTTTTAATGACTGGAAAGGTATAAATCCATTAAAAACCTCATCACAAAAGGTGAAAAATGTGGAGAAAATTTGACCTGTTAATAAGGGATTTAGTCAAACATTTATGTAAATATTTATACTGCACTATACCATTCACTTCTCCAGTTAATCTGCTTTCTTTGCTAATGGCTTTGAGCAAAATACATTCCCAGAGTAGTTTACAATAAAAATTAGTGCTGTATCTGGCCTATTACTCTTCCTCCATAAATGACTAAAAAGGGATAGATGCAAAAATCCATTTCTGAGCAGGCTTTTTCGCCCTGGCCACTGATCATTCTTTTCTCTAATGGAGAAGAAGATATTTAAAAGGGAACAAAAATTGCCGGTTTCTGGGAAGTCTGCTTGGTTTGCTTGTCGTTTTGCAAGGCGACTTTTATTTGCAAATGGAAAAATCTTAAGAATTTAAAATGCCACTTGGAGCACCCGCGAATGCCCCGTAGAGGAGTTTGTTCACCTGTCAGCCTCTATAAGCGCCTGAGCGTGGATTTCTTTTACTCCTGGGAAATCCTGTCCAGTTCCAACGCTTTTCAGCGGTGCTGGCAAAGGGGTGGCCCGAAGTTAAACACAAGGTTGTGTTATTGCATTTGACACTTTTCACAAACATTGTGCTCGGTGCAGCTGGAATATTGAGTCCCGGCGACGGCCCCTTCGGCGCGTGGACAAACCCGGTTGGTGCCAGAGCTGCGGTTGCACCAGCGGCAGATCCCTGAGAGCCAGGGCTGTTCGCTGGGGAGACTGGTTGGGGGTCAGAGAGCGTGTGAGGTGAGCGCGGCTGGGGCGGCAGGAGAGAGCCGGGGGACCCCAAAACCAAAGGTGGGGACGTTTGTCCCCTCCCCTGTCAGCTGGAGGGACTGGTGTGAGCGCCATAACACGGCACACACCAGGCAAAGCAAAAGCTGTCGCTTGGTCTGCCTGAAGCTGGAGCAGCTGGGGAGGAGGGCGGGATAAAGACCGGGAATTTGGGAGCCTTCAGATTTAATCCTGGTTTGAAATCTCCAAACGTTCCCAGGAATGCTGCCTTTCCCTCGGCTGTTCCCACAGCCCTGGGCACTGGGTCGCTCAGCACCGGTCGTGCTGCGGCTGGGTTTACCGCAGGCGCCCGCTGCAGGCACAAGCCGCTCTCGGTGTGACCTGTCTGCTCTGCGAGGGCTCAATCTGCTGATCCCAACCGTGAGAAACCCACAAAAAACAAGCGCTGGCTTTGCTGGCTGCTGCTTTCTGCACTCCTTCCATCGGTTCTGCTTTCCTGTGGGACTGGTGAAAAGTGACTATGTCCATTTCCTGCCAAAGGGACCCCGTGATGAACAAAAACCCCCGTGTTGTTATCCACCTCTTTCTCAAAGTGAGAAACAGTGCGTGGAGCCGACAGTGCTATGCCATATGTCTGTGTGAGTTCTTGTAACAGATGTGCTGAGGCTTGGAAAAACTTATTTTAGATAAGCCAAATAATCTTTTCAATTATCTTTGGCTGAAAATATTGTATTTTTGAAGGCATTCAAGAGCATTATGGCATAAAATACTGGCCTAATTATCGTTATCTTCTCTATTATGTTTGCTGAAATATTTTTTTGAGTTGTCAAATATGCATCTATTTTCTTATTTGGGATGGAGTCTTTGCACAGCTGTATACTTTGCTTCTCGATCGTGTGTTTTGATCTACGTATGTGATTGCAAGGAGATGTTATCCGAAGGGATGGCAGCAGCCGCCCGCAGTCGTTTATTAGGGTTATTCTGCTCTGGCAGTAACGGGCCCCTGGACGTGCCCCTCAACGCCTGCGCGCATCCCAACCCCTGTGAGCGGCGCTGAGCCGACAGTGCCGAAACGTGTTTGATCCCCACGCGTTTGGTGATTGGGTACGAGGCTGACGGAGAATCCCTCCAGCTGCTAATGGCACAAACGCTATTTGCCTGAAATTAAGAGAAATTTTATTGCAAGAGGGAGGCAGCAGAGGGGATGCATTTGCAATCTGTCCCGGTTCCCTCCAGAAAACGTCTGGTTTGGGTTGTGACAGTTCCCCCCGGCTGCCGAACAACCACGAGAGGTGCTGCGAGCGCGCGTGTTCATCATCGAGGAGGGGTGATGCGTTGTGCTTCGAGCATCGGTATATCCATTTACTTAAATTATCGCTAAACCTAATGTCACCCCGTCTGCTCCACCGCGTGTTATTGAGTGCTCCAGCTGAGTAATCTCATTAGAGTTTGTCTGGTTTCCACCTCCGGCAGCAGCCATGTACACAGCTTCCGAAAAGGTTATTCACACAATATTGCATGACCTTGATGAAAGGCTAATTTGATAAGGATTCAATTTAAAATTCCATTTGTACTGACAAACCAGGATTTTATTGATGCCACAAATTTTCAGCGGTGGAAGCGACATTGGGAGCAGGGCTGCGTTGTTTGTAGGCCTGAAGGTGGAGAAGGCAGAGGATGTACGGGAGCTGCTTTATCACAGGGTCAGCAAACCTCGCGGCAGTTGAGTCTGAATGCTTCAGTGAACTGTTCTTGAGTTTCCTTTCCTTTATTATCTTATTTTTCTTTCCGGTTTACTTAACGAGGTCTCGGGTGGCAGGAATGAAGCAGTGGCAGACGAGCCGGTGTCGGCATCGCGGCAGCCCCTGCAGCCAGAGAAGGGTTTTGGTGCAGCGTCCAGCGCCCATCGGCTGCTGCGCGGCACCAGGGGATGCGCTGCTGGGAGCCATTCGAATGCTTCCTGCGCGCGTTCAGACCTCATCACACCCGTGTCCATCAGACACCGCCTGCCCGGCCCCTCCTGTAACGAGAGCTCGTGGCAGCGTGAGGACGGAGCGGCCCATGGCCGGGGCAGGGGGAGGTGAGGGGGAGCCAGGAAGAGAGCGGCAGGGCCCGTGGGAGTCAGCGTGGGCAGAGCACGGTGAGGACGCGTGGCAGCAGCCTGCTGCTGTTCTCCCAACCCCAGAAACGCTTCATGGCAGCACAATCTGTTGTTTGTATCGAATGTGCAAGGCAGGGGAGAGCCTGCCTGGAAAAGGCACTTGAGAAGCAGCAGAGCTGCAGCGTGGAGGAACATCTGGGGAGGGCCGGGCTGGGTCCTGGCACAAGCTGTCCCCGAGGCTGTGATGGGAGGGGATGGGATGGGATGAGATGGGACGGGATGGGATGGGATGGATGGGACAGGATGGGATGAGATGGGGCGGGATGGGAGGGGGGGGATGGGATGAGATGGGACGGGATGGGATGGGATACAATGGGATAGAATGGGATACAATGGCATGGAACAGGATGGGATGGATGGGATGGGATGGGACAGGATACAATGGGATGGGATGGGATGGGATGGGATAAGATACAATGGGATGGGATGCCCTTCCTGTTGTTGTCCTGCAGAGCTGCCTCTCCCCGTTCCTCTGAGACCTGCTGTCCTTTTCTTTCTTGTTTTTCACCCAAGCACAAGAATTGGTTGCTCAGAGAGAGGGCCCCAGGGGTACAGGGCCATGTTTGTTTCAGCGGCAGTGCCATTTCCCCCCTCCTGGTCTGATCCTGCCAACCACGCAGCCTCTGAGCTGAGCAGGGAGGAGAGCAGCGTTGTCTCTGTCCACATTTACAACCATTGATTTACCTTATCTTCTCCTATTAATTTAAATCTGATCCTACTGGAGGACTCTTGATTTCTTCACTTTCGGCTTTTATCTGTTCTAATCACATGTATTTTTTCGGGTATTTGGTTTTAAATTGCAGAGTGATCACCCTGGGCAGGCTGGGTTTGCAGGTAGCACCGACAGCTTTGGAATGGAGGGGGCGTTTAAGGGCAATGGGGACCCCTCCTCCAGCCACCACCGTGACCGAGCTCGGTGCCAGCCCATGCCCCCGCAGGGGTCACCCGTAGCTCCCTGCAGCCGTTCTGGGACAGGAGGTGGCCCTGTGTGGGGACGTGTGCTCGGGATGGGCAGCGGCCACCGTCCCCTGTCGCCGTGAGCCGCTGATCCCAAGCGTGCAGCTCTAGAGCAGATCCAGCGCTGTCATTACTCTGTTAGTACCCTGGAAAAAGCAAATGTGCTCTGGGAGTAACGCTATCCTCTGCAAAAGACCCTGCAGAATAGAAAGGCAGCCTTATCTTACTTAATTTCCTTTTGCTTTGATAGGTTTTGCAATAAATTACTTATTTAATGGATAGCATGAAACATCACACAGTGATGTTTCAAACATTCAAATGCCTTGATCATTTAATACTATTTTCCCTTTTTTTATTATGCCATAGGCAGAATTTTAATTATAATATTTATGCAAATTATGTTTGTATAATCGTCTTTGAAAGACTGTGTGGATCAAATTTTCCAGCCAATTTATCTAAATACAAGCCTTAAACTTTCCCTTTATCACTGTCACAAATGCTCTTTCCCATAATTTGTACTCTCTTTGCACTTCCTATTACAGAATCATATAAGGCTCAGTATCATTTGTGGCCTCCAAAAAAATAAGGACTCTGGAGCCGTGGTAAGGAGAGCGACACGGGGAAATCAGAGCAATTCATCAGCCTCAATTATTGGTTGTGTCTCTTCAGTTCCTGATGTCACCCTCATGGATGTGTCTTGACAAGCCCCTGGCTTGGACCCTGTGCTATTTTCTCAGACAAAAGCCTCTGAGTTCAGCCAGATGTGAATGTGGGCAGCGCAAGTGCCCTGCTTGGGTCTGAGAGCATCGCCATGGCCAACAGTTTCCTGGTCTGAAATCTTCTGTGCTGTGTATTGCGCACCAGATATTAGTAGATGCTGACATGTGTTGCAGTGATCTCGGAGGGACCTGCTGGTGTGAAGGGAAGACGTGGAATATTTGCAAATTCTTGAGGATTGGCAGGGTTTTAAATGTGCTGTGACAATATGAGAGCAGAAGCCCAGAGTCAGAGGGAGACTGAATATTCTCAGCTTTCATCCTCTCTCAGAAGAGGCCGATTTATGGGAGCAGAGCTTTGTCCCTTCTGCCCCTGCCGTGGTAGATGTGCAGGATGGAGGGTACCTCATGGGGCTGGGGTCACTCACGGGGCTGGGGTCACTCACAGGGCTGGGGTCACTCACGGGGCTGGGGTCGCTCGTGGGGTTGGGGTGCAGGAGCCCGGCCAACGCGGTCCCCAGGGGAAGGCGCCGTTTCCCCATTGCAGCTCCCGCGCCGTCACGAGGAGCGCGGTGTCTTTGCCTTCTCCTAAACCTGCCCAGTGCCCCGTGTAAACCCGCCATGCCAAATTAGTGTGTGGCAGTGTTAATTAGCAAATGACTCTAGGGCTGTCTAAATGAGATAACAATTAGGCAGATTTGTGGAAGACAAAACATGTATTGATTAGTGTAATGATGACACATGAGGAATAATTTCGGACTCAAACAGAAAGTGAAAATCAAAGGGGGGGAAATGTAGGTGGCACAAATCAGCAATGACGGGCGTTCTCCGAGTGCCTTGTGAAACTCTTGGCATCAATCATTGCTGCTCTGTACAGAACGTGCCAAAGAAAGGAAGCAACCAATATTTTCAGATAATTAAAGGAAATTATCTATCCGATACCTTTTAATGTGATTAACAACTACAGGGGGAAACTGTTTAAGAGCAGCAGTTAAAAGTAATATTAGAGTACTGTTTAAATGAGTTAAACAAACCAAGGTGCTGTCTGCCCAGCTGTGAATTTGGGAGGTCTGCCTGGTGGGTAAGGTGAAACTGTTCACTCAGATAATGAAGCCTGAAAAGGGTTGTAATTGTGGCTTTGAAACAGGGCTGTGGTGGTATTTTTTATTTGGCTTTCCTTGTGATGGATAGCGAATTTGCACAGACTCTTAGTACATCAAAAAGATGCCAGTGTATAAATTGGGCATATTATTCTGCGATAAAAAATAGATGCAATCCTAAATGCATTATGCAAAAGAGAAAAATTAATGTAGAGCTGAGCTTTTTACTTGGTCACAGCTCAGTGGGCTGCACCGACTTCTGAGAGCGGGTGGAATCGGCGAGGTTAAAACCAGCGCAGGAATGGAGGGGGCGCTGCCAGGGGAGCTCCGGCTGCCCCGGGGGGTCCCTGCTGGTTTTTGGGCCGTGCTGCGGGGGTGCAGAGGCAGAGCAGCAGTGGGTGCTGTGAGCGGCTCCTCGGGCTCTGGGGGGGCTCTGCTGCCGCCGGCCCCGCGCTGACTGCGATGGCTCCGTTATCCCGAGCGGAGCAGACGGGGGAGGAAGCGTTTCACCAGATGAAAGTGCACTTCTTGAGGCTACGCTTGTATTTGCTTCTTAAGTGTCTGCTTGAAATGACACATTACTTAGAGGAAACAGCGCACTAATATGCGTAAGAACTTGTGTTAATGTAAAGTACAAGACAGCACATATAAAAAGATACGCTTTCATTACGCAGCGGGTATATTAAATGAAACAGTTATGTCCTGGCACCGGCTCAGTTTTCTAGAGGGATAATTTGTTGTATGAATGTAGGGACCTGTTAAATTAACTAAGACCCAGTAGATGAAGTACAGATTGGGAGCTTTTCTCTGTCCCCAGAAGGTCCCGGTGACCTCAAACAGGAGCGTGAGTTCAGGCCATCCCTGCCCTCCTGCTCCACACCTCGACTCATGCCCTGGAGCGGGCACAGCGATGCCCCAGACCCCTGAGCACTGCAGTGTGCTCCAGAGCGGGGACAGCAATGCCCCAGAGCCCCCAGGAGCTGGCTCTGTCTGGGCCAGCAGTGCCCAGGGCAGGGCAGGGCCCGGGTGCTCGGCAGGCAGGAGAGCTGCACAGAGCTGGCTCATGCAGAAATGCCTGTTAATGCTGGATCCTAATGACTGCAGCTTAAACACCAGTGTCTTCGGTCATTTCCTGATGCTTTTTATTTTTCTTCAAGCCGAACGCCTGCCCCGTCCCTGAATTAGCAGCCAGCGCAGCAGGCTGTCCTCGCAGGTGCTGGAGCACCAGGCTGCTTGCGGGACACAACGCCTCCACGTACTGGGTGGGGGTAATTAGTGACTGCAAGTCCTCACCCTAAAGAGAGATCTGCTGTGTAATTTCCTGTTGTCCCCAAAAGTCTCTGAATGAGGGCCCTGGGGGGAGCTGGGTGCCCAACACCGCAGCCAGAGCAGACAAGGCCGTTCAGGGGGGTGATGGAGGCAAGCACTGGAGCAGGGCATGGACAAACTGTGTCCTTATGTTGATGAAAGAGGCATAAGGAAGGGTGATTCCTCTATAAAAACCAGATGTGAATGGCCCTGTGTTCTCCATTGTGGAGCAGATGCAGACTTGCCCCCAGCATGAGACTGAAATTGTGCATTACAGTCGCACAGCAACGGCACGGCCTGGGGGTGCTCCGCTCTGCCTGGGACAACACTGGGACTCTCGATGTCCGTGTGGGCACAGGGCTGCAGTTTTCCTTCTCCTTTTACCTTCTCAGTCTGAAACTGCCAGACCGTGCACCCCGTCAGCAGCTGCAAAGGAGAAGCAGGGTGAGGAGGAGCAGAGCTGCCTTCAGCTGGAGACTCCAAACACACCGCGAATTTCCAATGCGTTTTAAAGTTCTGTGTCAGCTTAAGGAATGTTTTGATATGTCCCACTTAATTACCTTAGCAAGCTCTCCACGAAAACATGGCCTAAAAGGATGGAAATCAATCCCTGGATGGTGGAATTTGCCCAGTCCTCTTATTTCAAGCAGTTAAATGACTGAGTAATAGATCCATAAATGAACATCTTGTTAGCCTAATCCTGAATGGAAGAATACACAAATCAGCCATTTGTTCAGTGGATATCATTTAGGCTTGCCATCCATCTTAGTCAGAGGAGATGCCTCGTTTAATTTATCAATGCCTGGACGAGAATTCCCAGAGCTGGAAGGGGGGGAGGAACCGCCTACGACTGGCGCGCTCCTGCTGTTGATTAGCAAAGCTGTTTAATTGCAAACACACCTGAACGCTGCGGTTCCTACGGTGCTGGGCTGCCCTACTCGCACGTGGGGTATGCAGGAACATCCCGTTAGGAAAGGATCAGGCACCATAGCAATTGAGAGCCATCTCTGCGGCTGGGGAGGAGCGGAGCCGCCTGGACATTGCCATGTCCTTGACGAAGCCTGAAGCTGGACGGGAGACTTGTGCTCTCTTTAAAACTGACTGATTGAGACATAATTTGGATGCAAAACCTGTCATCAGTATTCATGTCCTTTGTCTCAGATGGCTTTTACTGAGCCAGATTGGAAGTGATCGGAAGTGGGAGAGCAGCACATTTCTAGAGGAGACTCGCGAGGTCGGGCCGGGGTCTGCAGAGGTCGCTGAAGCAGCTGAGGGAGCCATGGGCTGGATGCGCAGGAGCTTTTGTGGGTTTCTGGGGTGAAATCCTGCCCGGGGTTGTGTGTGTGGGGTTTTCCCCGGCTCCTGGGGGTTACCCAGATATAACTCAAGCCATAACACAGCTCCTTAGTGTCACTAACTGTGTGATTTAGGCTTTTGATCAGTAGAATATAGTGATCCAGAACACTTTTAATGAACTATATATTTATCTAGGGAGTCGTACCGCTTTCATCCTCAACACGGCTAATAACCATAGCTCAAAAGAGGCCGTGGGCTCTGCATCTCATTTTCAATTTGTGCCTTTTTAAAGGAGATAATCATGGGAAGGAAAGTGCAGTAGTGAGGGGAAATGGGTTTGCTCTGTGTCACCATTTGTAAAGAGGGGTCTGAGGGTTGATCTTCCAGACACCAGCTGCTTTTTTAGGGAGGGGAAAAAACCCCAAAGCATAAAGCCTTCTTAACTGAACATATCAAATTAATGAACCTTACTTGGGGTTGTGCATTAGGTGCCATATTTCTGTACCTGTAGGCTTCTTTAAACAGGAGGCAGCTCATGCTCTAAACGTAAAGCAGGGCTTAATTTTTATGCGTGGTCCTGGAAATAGGTTAATCCAGCAAAATGAAGATGTTGGATGTCCATTTCTTACTGGGAAGCACAGACCAGGCCTGGATCGTTGTTTTAGGCACCGCTGGATGTTGTTTCCACTGGAGGCTCACAAATTCCTCACTTCCAGATTAACAAGTGCACCAGTCCAGGAGCTGACAAAAGACCAAAGGAACTGGCGCATTAAAGGCGTTTTGAGTGGTATTTCCTGGAGGTAAAGGTCGCTCCTGGAGAACTGAGGCTGTGTTTAAGAGCAGTTTCGTTTGTTGAGTGAAATGCCATTCGCACCGTGCCATGGTTTAGCGATGCCATTTGCACTGTGCCATGGTTTAATGATGCCATTTACACTGTGCCATGGTTTAGCAATGCCATTTGCACCGTGCCATGGTTTAACAGCAACCTTTGCTGTCTCTCTGAGCCCCCGTGAGCCCCTCACAGCCTCTGGGGATGGGAGAAAGCAGAAATGGCTCAAAAGCCTGGCTGGGGCTCTGCTCCAAATTGTGAGCCTCAGGCAAGGCTCTGTTTGAGGGATTCTGCCATCTCTAACAAAAGCTGTAATGAGACTTCAGCCTAGTAGCAGCTATCAGAATTGCACTGAGATTACCAGTCCAAAATCCACTGAAAACGGGAAAAAACCCAGCTCCGTGTGCCAATGAGCAGCTGCTCCGGGGCCGGCAGCTCCTCATGTCCCTCACAGCGATGGGGGCTCAGACAAGAGAGGGAATGGCAGTGGCGACGTTTCCTCGAGTCCACAGAACAGAGGGTTTCGGTTCTACAAATACGAGGTTTGTTTGAACAGTATGCTTTACTCATAAATCACGCGCGGCAGAAAATGTACAGCCATGTATCTCACATCCTGTGCAGGGTGATAAAACAGGAGGTCTTTAGTATCTGAGGAGATCCGGTCCCTCTGGCTGAGCCATCAGTCGGTGTTTGGGGCCATTTAAAAAATTGTGCTTTGCCAGTAAGAGCTGCAAAGAAATTATCATCAATCTGAAGGGTTCAGGGCCTGGGATCGGACAGGTTTTAGTGGCTATTTTGCATTATATCGATACGGGGAAATGCCAGTTGGTTTTTCTGAACTAAAACCAGCAACAGCCAATAATTAATGTTCCCACAGTTAATTAAATTGGTCTGGCTGGCTATGCAAAGCCATATACTCTGGCCGCAGAGATTTATGGGTGGGTTCACATGCATTTTAGGCTGTGTGATGCCGTCTGCATTGTGCCCTGCTCAGCCCTCTCCATCCGCAGCCCAGTGACACTGGTGATGTCCTCCAGCCACCACGGGGACCTCGGGCTCTCCCTTCTGGGGCAAACCCAAATGGGTGAGCGCTGCTCTGCCCTCTCCTTCCCTCATGCAATGTCGTTACTCATGTGTGGGTTTATTGGCTGTTTATGAACACGCTCCGATGCTTCAGGGGACAAGGCTGACCCCAGTTATGTGCAACGGCACGGCTGGGTGTGATTTGTGGACACTCAGGTGCGTGGGTGCCCCTCCGGGATGGCGTCCCCTCTCCCGGGGTGCAGGAGGTCCCAGCGCAACGCCAGCAGCCATCGACCTCGTCAGGTGCTGGGACATGGAGCCGTGACGTGTTAACAGCAGGGATGGTGCTGCGTTAATTGGGGTTAATGGGTTTAGGTGAGAGAGAGGAAGGCAGGGTCTGTGAGAACAGAGATAAAGGAGGGCAAAGTCGGGGGGGTGGACGTACCCAGGAGGTGACAGAGCTGCCACCATCTCAGGGTGCCGTCTGCTCTGTGAAACAGGCTGTGAGGTTCTCTGTGAAAATTAAAACCCGGTAAACCCAGTGCACGGCTGGCTGCAAACCCTTCTGTGGCTTTGCAGGATGAGCATCGCAAATTAAGGAGCAAAGCAGCGCCCGGCTCGCAGCAACGCTGCGCAGTCACACGGGGGGAAAGCCGACGGATGCAGACAGCACAGCGCCCGTCAGGCATCCCTCAGTGCACCTCAATAGAGCAGAAGGGCCTGGATACCCAGTGGTACCGATTCCTGCACAATCCTCGAAGGACTGGTAAAAAATCCCTAGCCTACTCCCTTATATGACACAGTTCAGAGTTTCATCCTATTGCTTCTGTGTCTCAAGCAAGGTAAATTGTTACACCTGAATAAAGCACACCTTCCCGAGAGCGATGCTGTCCTGGCCCCAAGACTTGAAGAGATGGCTGAAATAGCAGCAAGTGCACTGGGCTGTTGTCGGTGGACACGAGCAGTGTCCTTCGTACCGCTTCACAAACCCCGTGGGACAGCTCCTGCTCTGGTGACGGTCTGGTGCCATTGGATTATGGTTTGGCCCATTTTTATTTGGGTTTTAGCTTTAAATCTCTTGTGTTTATTTTCTTCTTGCTGCTTATCAGTGCTGTGTTCTTGTGCTGTAAGAATGGGACTTCACAGAGCCACTACAAGGCTTTCGGTTCATCAGTTTTTAATTAAATTTGAATTGAAGATTCTCGTTCCTCCAGGCTAATTTTCAAGTGACAAACAAAATCCCCTTAAGTGCCTTTTCTTTTCTGCCATAAACTGGTAAAGCTGCTGTCAGATTCCCTCAGAAACCCGACTTCTCCAGCCCCACAAGAGTGCGGATTATTGTTCCTTCAGAAACAAAGCAGAGCAGTTCTTGGGAAAACAGAGCAAGCAAAACCAGTTCTTCTCCTTGCGAAGCCCAGCAAAAAGGGCACAGTTCTGGGCTGGAGTAGAGGTGTGATGCAGGGTTTTGGGGGTAGAGGTGTGATGTGGATTTTTGGGGGTAGAGGTGTGATGTGGATTTTTTGGGGGTAGAGATGTGATGCAGGGTTTGGGGGGTAGAGATGTGATGCAGGGTTTTGGGGGTAGAGGTGTGATGTGGATTTTTGGGGGTAGAGGTGTGATGTGGATTTTTTGGGGGTAGAGATGTGATGCAGGGTTTGGGGGGTAGAGGTGTGATGTGGATTTTTGGGGGTAGAGGTGTGCTGTGGGGTGTGTGTAGGCCCAGCTGCTCGCAGGGGCTGCGTTTGCACTCACAGCCTCCCCGTGCTCGTTGTGCTGAGGGTAATCACAGGACTGCCCCACGTTAATTGACCACTCCAACATGGCACCGTTCACCGAGCCCGTCTTTCTCTGACCGGTTTCCTGTTACTAACTTCAATTAGGGAGAACAGTTTTGATTAGTCTGTGAGATCAACTGCAGGGGAAGCTGCTCGCTATTCTTAATGGGGCAAGGGAAAAATACAGGGCTTGCTGAAGAAATCAGCTGCGCGAAATTAGTGCGCTGTACTTCTCAGATGAATTTTCAGGCCCTAAAGCCCAGGCTGTGAGTGTTCCTCTACAGCTCTTAACCCTTTCTGCAGGGGCTCTGGAGCTCAGCTCTCCCTGTGGGCGAAGCACTGTTTAAAAGAAAAAACAAACCAACCAAAAATACCCGTTCAGGGCCTGTCCTTGCATAGGGCATGCTTAGGAGAGCCACAGGCAAGGCCAGAACCAGGTTTTCTTTTGAGGCGATACCCTCAGTTAAGTAAATTGCAGCCAGTCTAGAAGCAGCATCCCGTCCCCCGCAGCTCACCCCATTTCCCCTTGCACACCCCGAGCCATGTGTGGGGCACAGGGCCCTGTCCCCATGGCACCAGGGGTGTTCGTGTGTCCCCTGGGATGGGTTCCCAGGGTCTGAGCCCCCCGGAGGCCTCCCCTTGCCCGGGGTTGTCCTCCCCGGGTCGCTGTCACCAGGACAACGGCAGCGGCTGTGCAGGGCCCTTCAGAGGCGTCCCCAGAGAAGGGGCGTTCGGAAGCGCCCGCCGGCAGCACAGGTTTGAGTGCAGTGACAAACAGCCCTCGGGTCTTCACATCAAACCGTGGAGGCCTGGGTTGCTTCCTGATGAAGGTCATAAATTAATCCAGGATGCTGAATGCAAAAGGAAGGGAGAGGAGGAAGGTATTAGGTTTTTTTCAGAGGGATTCGATAATAGTAATGCTTCTGTAGCCAGTCTATGAAAGCACGATAATGAATTTGGGCTTATTCATGCCAGTTGCTTTTATTAATGTGCCACCCTTGTAGGCCTAGCGTTAATTTTAAGAAGCCTTTACTCCCTTCCCTGTGGTAGCTGCACTGGAGCCACCGTTGTCCCGCTCACAAGCGGATCATTTGTCACTGTGTGTGGAGGCCATGGGCGAATTCACCCCCAGAGGTGCCCCTGGTGCAGACACCCCCGTCTGCCGCCAGGGAAACTGAGGGGACACAAGCTGCAAATGCAGTTACTGGTTCGGGGGCATTTTCCAGTAACACCAGTCAGGTTCTGCTCTTTTCTCTGTCTGCGCTCCAGTAACTGGGGAGCTCTGCCCAGAGCTGTGGGGTCTGGCTGCTAACTACAGACCTAAGTGCAGCGCTGGTGTAGCGATGCATTTTTAGTGTCGTTCTGGTGGCAATTACCAGTGCTCCGTGTCCTGAGAGGAGTTCACGCCACGGCCACGTCCTCACAGGAGCTGTGGTTCCCTGCACCAACTCCGTGTCCCTGCACAAAACCAGACGAAGCTCAGTGTGTGCTGCCCTCACGAAGTGACGATCACCTTGCGAGAGGAGGAGGGAAGGAGCCATCTGCTCTCATCAATCCACAAAGAAGAGTGTCAGGGAGAGGTATCATGTCACTGGAACTCCATTCTACTGTTTGCCCCTCAAATAACTCCTTTTCCTGTAATTTATTAAATGACCTAGAAAATTAATCTGCAGCAGAAGATGGAGATCATTTGTCACGGGATGTCACACAGCGGCCCATCCGTCAAGAAGACAGCGCTGCTGTACATCACGTTGTGGTGCCATCCTGCCTTACGGTCCATCTCAATGTCAAAAAAAGGATTTACAAAATATTTTGGGATGTATTTCATGGGTTGACTCAGCCTTGATGGCCCCATTAGATCAATCTGCACAAGTGGGGAGTTTCAGCCAAGGAGACAGATTTTCGGTGCACAGCTCCCCTCTGCCCCAAGAGTCCTCCTCCTTTTGGGCCCTTTCCTTTTCCCCCCAAAATTATGATTGGCACCAGACCAGATCCCCTGACCCCCTCTCAGCTCCCTCCCGTCCCTGCCCCAGCTCCGTGCTCCAGGGCACCCCAGAACATTTACCCGCATTAAGCCCAGGCACAGCTCCCACTGCTGTGGTAATAAATCTCCTTCCTCCGCCCCTCGCACCTGCGGGAGGTTGTTCTTCCTATTTGCAAAGTGGAAAAGTGATTTTTAAAAGGTGACAGAGTATTTCCAACTTTGATAGCATGATTAGCTGGGCTCCGAATATTGTTATAGCTTATCTCACTCCTCCGTGATAACTCAGAAAAACAATAAATGTCTTCTTGCAGCAGACTGACATTCAGTATTGAAATTGGTCTCCTAATCTTTATGTGATTGCTTTCTCTGTGATAGAAATATTGCCTCTTGTAGAGTATTTATTGTCTAGTTCTTTCCAAAGTATTGACTTTATGTAACGGTTTGATATACATCAAATCCTTTAGAGATTTAATAAACTCTTCTGGTCAGTCTGCTGTTGTAAACACATTGAGATTTATGGTCATCTTACTGTAAAGCCCTTTTTTGCTGAAATTCTCTGCTTCCAGATATCAAAAGATAAGGCTGGGAGCATAGATCAGGGGAAGCCTCAGCCCCGGCTGCTCAGAGCTGTGATGGGAGGGATGGGGGCCGTGATGGGAGAGATGGGGCTGTGATGGGAGGGATGGGGCTGTGATGGGAGGGATGGGGGCCGTGACGGGAGGGATGGGGGCTGTGACGGGAGGGATGGGTGCAGGCATGACTAGTGGGGGTACAGCACCCCCCAGGCTCCCTCCCCACAGACGCAGGTGCCCTCCCCACACC
>NW_010197410.1:44843-58019 GCF_000695765.1 Mesitornis unicolor | reverse complement strand
TGGGAGGGATCAGGCTGTGATGGGAGGGATGGGGGCTGTGATGGGAGGGATGGGGGCCGTGACGGGAGGGATGGGGGCTGTGACGGGAGGGATGGGTGCAGGCATGACTAGTGGGGGTACAGCACCCCCCAGGCTCCCTCCCCACAGACGCAGGTCCCATCCCCGCACAGCTCGGCTCCAGGAGGACTCCAATGAGAGAAGCCATTGCAGAGGAAAAATAAGAATTTCCTGTTCCTCAGTTCAGCATAAAGTTGGCATCGTGGGGCTACGCTGCAGCACTTGTAGCTGCAACTGGAGGGGCAGTGTGCAAGAAGGGGTGATCACCTCACAGGCTGTGTTACACACACTTGTTTTTGGGAAGAAACTTTTCCTGATAGAGGAATCAACTTTCTAGAGGCAGCCTTCAAGAAATCCAGCAGAGCTTTTAAAATTCACCCATTAAATGCAAATACACTCTTCTTCATAATACATTAACCTTCCTTTAATATCGTGAAAGTATCTTGTCATTTTACAGCGAGGGTATTAAAAGACTGGATGGTGAGAGGTTTTTGGAGTGACATAAATCAGTACAAGTCACGGAACGGAGCAGATTCCCGCTTTGTTTGTGCTGGGGAGGGGTTTCCATTTGTTAAATGAGCTCTTTATTTTACGAGACAAAAGCAGCGCGTGCAGGGGAGCTCAGGCTCCCACTGGAGACGGCTCTGGAGACCTCCAGAGGGTGCTGGATTCAGGCTTTCTCTTATTTTGGTAGGTTAAGAGGAGAGAGGTGAGTGTCCATCTCCCTTCTGCTGATGCGGTTTTAAGGGAAAATGCACTTGCGCAGCTCTCGGTGGACACTGCGCTTCCCGTTGTTGTTGGTGTTTCTGCCCGGGTGAGGCACAGGTCGGCAGTGGAAGGTGAGCGGTTGTTTCCTGCCGAGGGATGTGCCCGTGTTGTGTCTCTGATGGCTTCAGAGCTTGTGGGCGAGTGATTGGTTGGGGTGAAACTGCAAATAAACCAATGTGCTTCCATCGCTTCACTTCCGATGGGAACGTTAATGGGAGATTGATAAAGCATCATATTTGGGAAGGATGGAAGGGAAATCCGGGTCACAATTTGCGGCAGGATGAGAGCTGGCAGCTTTCTGACATCTCTGTTTCCCCGGTGCCAGCCTGGCCCGTGGATGTGGAGCCCGGTGTGAGCGAACGGAGAGCGGCACATGGCTCATTTGCCCGGGGAGGATCTTCCTTCCCACGTACATTATTTATCACGGCTTACATGCTTACTTGCTGAACATTACACTTAAGGAGCAGTGTTTTTTACAGCCAGCCCTGAGGTACCTGAGCGGGGGTGGGATCTCAGGGGCCATTCACGGTGGTTTGCACCCCACGCTGACGCTGAACACGGCGAGCGCCCGCTCCACTGCACCCCGAGCTGTTGATGGGGCGGGCATCACTTGGGTCCAAGGCAGTGGCACGAGCAGAACCCCAAAATCACAGCCCCTGGAAACGCCGCTCTGCTGGGCTGCCCTGCAAGCGCGGACGTGTTGGAGCTCAAGGGTGAGCCCAGTGCCAAGACGTGAGAAAGAGCCGCCTGCACATTGCCGTCTCTTGTGTTTGCAGGCAACGTTGCACCAGGCTGCAGTCTCCCTCAAAACAAATTTCAGGAGCAGCGTCCAGGGGGATCAGTGCTGTCAGCACCGAGTTCACCGAGTTGTTACCAGCGGCACAAGGTCCACGTGCGGCGGCAGCCTCACAGCATCGCCTCATCCCGTTAATGTTCCCTCCTGGTCTATCAGAAGGAACTGCTTTCAGAGTCAGGGACATATTATGGCCATGGAGATGGCTTAGCTGGGACGCAGCTCATCATTTTTCCTTGCTGATATTTTATTAATACATGTTATTAACTTGGATCCTCCTTCCCCATGGTGCTTTATCATCTGAACTAATTAATTCCTCTTGCAGGATTTACAGGGGAGCGCTGGGCACATCTGCATTTGTGAACCAGACACGTCCCCAGGTGTCACCAGCAGACGATGGGGTCAGTCCTGGTGGGAAGGAGACCTGGCACCATTATTTATTTTTGCCCCTTTCTTGCTTTGTTTTCCTTCTTTTTTCACACCTGCCTGCTACAGGGCTGACACTTGCTAATGGCAGCGAGTTTGTGATGGGGCACTGGGACGAAATGCTGTGCCTGGTACAGCCGAGCAGGGCACAGTGTAATCCCGTTAGCAAGATGAAAAGCCCATATGCCAGGGAGAGATGGAAGAAGATAAGAAGGGATGACTGTGCTTGTAGAGGACAAAAAAACTATGTACACAAATTCATTCAAAACTAAGCGGAAATTGGCTGGATTTGTAAACAATCTTAATGTCCGGAAAATGGCTCGTGTGACTCATCTCCCCAGACAGCGCACTGCGGTGGTGACCGCTGCACACAGCCAGGGCGTGTTGCTGTTCGTCTGCACACACCACTGGTGCCGCCTGGGGAAATGCGATGAAAGCCGTGCAGGGGGAAGTGCTGCGGCTCCCAGGGGGGTTAAGGGCTGTGGGCTTTCACCGGAGCATTTTATTGCTTTTGATAGTGTCAACGTCTTTTCCCTTTTTCCCCTTTTCCCCTTTTCCCTCTTCTTTTCCCCTTTTCCCCCTTCCTCTCCCCTTTTCCTCGACAGCAGTGGTGTTGCACTGCACTACCACACGTGCAATGGGCCGTGGATGCACCACAGAAGCAGCTCAGTTTTCCTTCTCACAAAATCACTGCGAGTACTTGAGGCCACATCCCATAAGCACAACCCATGAGGAGCCCGGTGCAAGATGAATATTGCTCATTTGGAGGACGGTAATACCCATGCATTTTCCCTGCAGTAATGTGGTGTTGTGTACCCTCCAGCTGTTACAGAGGAGTTCACGTACGCTGGTTTTGAGCTGTGCAGAGGTGGAGAAGCAGCCAAGTGCCTTGAAAAATGATGGATTTCTGTTGCACTCCATTCTGAAGCAAAACCCTTAATTGCAGGAGCTAAAAGGGTTAATTTGAGCAGGTCTGTCCTCTGTGTGACCAGCAGCCAGAAGCAGAAAGCAGCAGTTTTATCCTCAGCCATTGCTGTTCATATCCCATAGCACGCAGTAAAAGAAAATAAAAATAATCATAGAATATTTTATTATTGGGACTAATCAGTCCAGTCCAGTGAAACAAGAAAACCCATTCCAGAACCCAGAATTTGTGGTGGTGTCAGTGTTAACCCTGCCCTGGGATTACAGGTCTGCTGTCTTGTTTTCACAGAGTGAGAACAGCATCGTTAACCGATTTTAACAAACGTTCACAAATTGTGAGACCTGTTTGTTGTGTGTTGAGCCAGAGAATTTAGAAGGTGCTCAGATTCAATGGTGTGTGTCATTAAATCCAGTTTTATTATATCCACTCGGATACTCTTTACTGTGTTTTATGTGTTCACAGTTCAGGAAGAGTCTAAGCAATAACACAGACCAGAAAAGGGCATTTTTCAGGGCAGTTTTTGGAGCTGCTCTGGCAGCACCTGCAGCTGCAGAGCTGTGCCCCTCTTGTGGCTCCCCCGGCTCTTCCTGGGGAAACAACTTCAGGTGGAGCAAACAAACTACAGCTCTGTAATTACTGTGAGGTAACTATGGGTGGGAGCAGGTCCTGGGGAGAGTTCACAAGTAATTCTGCTTTCACGCCTCAAGCTCGTGGGTGAGGCTGGGACCAGAAATGTCACGGTCCAGTGACGAGGGCTGGAGAGGCAACCAGAAATCACAGGAACCTGGGGACCCACCGGGGGACCCACAGCCGCTGGGGTGCAGTGCTGGACCCTGAGCACTCTGTGTTCATCTAAACTCCATTTAACTCAATGAAGCAGTCCAATGCAGCTGGGCGAGGTGGGACCAAGAGGGTGGGGAGTGAAAAGGTCCCGGAGCAAATCCCCACACGTGAGGGCGGTTGGGGGGAATTTGTGTCTGCAGGGCCCAGCCTGGCCCCCAGATGCTGGAAAACCAGGGGCAGCTTGGCCAGGGCCTGGCTTTGGAGAGGAATAATCCGGAATTCGGAGGCCCTGTTCCCACATCTTGCCATGGCTTCTGAGGTGAGTCGATGCGTTTGTGCTATTGCGTGGTTTGTAATGGCTCACCGGGTTTTCTGCCCCCCGAGCTGGGGTGTCCAGAGCATTGGGGTTTGTGGGGGTTTCATCTGCCCCCACTGCCCTCCCGGTGCCGTGGGCTCTTTGTCACCCCAAGAGCCTTAGGCAGATTGATGTCATTCAGTGTCTGCTGCTGGTGCACTGTTTTTGCTTTCTTACAGCAGACTTGGAATGATTTTTTTCCATCTATGCCAGGTTAAAAAATAAGCTTTAAAATGCTCTTGGCTCTTCTTCAGCGAGGCCCCGGGGGGAAGATGTGCCCCGTTTGTAGCTCTGAGGAGAGAACTTTTCACACATTTTGCATTTGCTGCTATTTATTTCTAGCTTTCTTACTGCAAATAACTTTCTGCAAGAGTGCTTAGCTGTAGCAGAATATATTGATTTATGTGGAAAAGTCTCTACAAAGGCTGTGGAAATGAATCTTTTCATTGAACAATTGTTTTGGGGTTTTTTTCCTCTTTTAAGGCTAAATGTTTGTTTCCTTTGATTGCATGACTTTGCATTCAAGCCCAGCAATTCTACATGCACCCTTAAAAGTTCCAAGGCTGTTGCCTTGATCCTCATCTGGTTTAAAAAATAAATTAATGCTATTAAAGGCCAGCAGAAGCAAATCCTATTGGGCAGCAAGAACTGGGTTTATTCCTCTCAGTGTGATGTATACATATAATATATGACTGCATATCAAATTCAGGCTTGCCTTCGGTTTTTATTCCTGCTAATTTGCTGTTGTGGGATTTTATCCATACCTCTGTTCTGGGCATTTTTGTCTCTTGTACCGTTATGATCAAAGTAAAATGGAGCTGGGTTTGTGTCAGCATCAGCCCTACCCAGGGGACACAGAGATGGTCACGGTGGTGTGTGCAGATAGATACATAGATCTATATCTATCTATAGATAGATATATAGATAGATATCTATATCTAGAGATAGATGTGTGTATATATATGTATATATAGCACACTATGTATATATATGTGTATGTGTATATATACGGCGCACTATGTCTATGTTGAGGGGTCCGCACTGAAGCCCTGTGTGAAGGAGCACCCCGTGCTGTCCCAGCGGGTGCCGGTGTCACCGTGTGAGGGCTGGGGACGGGGCTGTCCCCTCGCGGTGCACGTGGACGCTGCTGTGCAGTGGATGAGCCGGGGAGGAGGAGCAGAGCGTTGTCCTCTGTGCCAGCAGAGATCTGGAAACCCGCTGCTGTTGCAGGGAGCATCTCTGGTAGCAGCCTGCGGTGTTGTACAGACGTTGGAGTGTTCCTCCCTTTGAACCGAGCTGCAGTTTGTCTTTGTAGATGTCTCTAATGCGTTAATACAAATGGTGTAGTAGAAACGCATTATAATACTGCGCGGTGTTGCTCTTAGTAATTCTCCTCCTTCGGCAAGCGAACACTTCCTTGCTCATTTGTATTCATTGTTTTGATGCTTAACTTGAAAAATGTACATTATACAACAGGCTGAAATCCACGGCGAGTAAAAGAAAAGAACCCAAGGGGATAATAAGCATCGTGGCGCTGCTGTGATGGCTCGTGCTGCCGACATCAAAGCAGGCAAAGGCATCGGATGGGGATGCTGCGCCGGGGAGGACGGGGCACAGCCCATGGGGCTGCATCTTCACGGGTGGACCCGAGCCAGGGCAGCGCCAGGGATGCTCCTTTCCCAGGTCCTTCCCTCCCGGTGGTCACGGTGCTGAGCTCGCTTGTGCGTGCACGCAGACCTGGGATGGTGCTGGAGATTGTGTGTGTACATATACACCTTCGTGTGCAGCAGCCACCTCGGTGTTTCAGCGTGGCGCGGGTGCTCTGAGATCGCTCAGATTGTGAACTACGTCTGGGTAAAACCACACCTGTGAAGTGGTGCTGAAATTCTCAACAGTTTTGCTTACCAAAGGCAAGATTCTGCGTGGCAGCAGCGCACGCTCCTCCATCCTCGCGTGGTGGGAGCGCAGGGATGTGTACCTGCCGGGCGTGTGATCCATCATCTGCTTGGAGGAGGAAACGGAGGTGTTTCTGAGTAGCAGACGCAGTTTTGCTCCTCTGTGTTCCCAGAGCGTTATCTCTTGTTCCAGCAGCTTTACAGGTGATTTCGTAACCCATCGCACCGGCGAACCCTGGTTTCCTGCAGGATTGTCTCACGGCTGAGCTGACATCTTTGACGTTTAAAGGGTTGAGCCTGTTCCCGGGGGTGCTAACGCAGAACTTCTGAGCTACCCAGCCTTGCTGTCACGTCTGGGCCATCCCAGCCCCGTAGCTGAAGCTCGTGTGGACTCGTGTAGATGCGGGCAGGAGATGCACGCGTGCACGGGGAGATCTCATGAGCTCTGCTCCTGCACCAAATTAGACTAAAAATACACGCTGAAGTGGGTCAGGCAGCAGCAGGAAATACTCTTGGGCAGTAATTCAGCGTGTTTGGGTGTTTGTGAAGCTGCTCCTCCGCCCTTTGCCTCTCTGGAAGGGTTCCCATGAAAGGCGCTGCCAGCTGAGGGGGGTGGCGTTGGGGCTGGGTCCCTTGTGCTCCCCTCCGTCCCTCAGCTCATTGCAGCCCTTCCCGCGTACCCCTGCCGCTTCTCTTGCCATCGTGGGTTGTTGTGCAGGTGTACCTGTAAAACCATTAATGTTCAAATAACTTTGCTAAATAAGCAGCTGCGCCAGAGTGGTTATTTATTACTATTTGTGATGACAGACTTATCTCACTGATTTCTCCAACACATTTCTCCAGAGGAAATTAGATACCGTACTTGGTTTGAGCTGTGCCAGGGAGAAGATGTTTCTATAAATACTTAACAACTCATCTGGAGAGATGGCAGCTACTGGGGTGTCCTTCACAAAGTCATCGTGGTCACTGAGTCAGGCTTGGATTTCAGTTGTTTGTCTTCTGCAGGGGAAAGGTAACCTGGCGGTTTTAAAGTGGGGAGCAAAGTATGTGCAGGAAAGTCAGCCTTGAGCTCCAAAACCTCGAATGTGAAGGCATTTTCTTTCCCTCTCCCGTATTCTGGTGTAATTGCTGGGGAATAAATTGCCAGGCAGCTCTTAAGGCTTTGTATTTGGCACTGGGGCGAGGGGGCTGTGCCAGCCAAGGCGTGGGTGCCCCAGCCCGGGGGTGGGAGCAGCGCCTGGCCCTGCCCTGGGGACCCCCGGCCACCCCCTCCCCATAAACTGCTCAGGAGCACGGCACCGCCTGCGCCCCGCGGTTTCGGCACCTTCGGAGGAGCCTGGCAGCAGATGAGCAGGGGAAATTTCGGTTCAGTTTTGTGGAGGTTTTGTTTGAGAAACAAGACGAGGCGCTGTCTGGAAGCTTCCTTATCATAAGGAAGTGATTTGTCCGCATCTCAGATTTCGACAGTTAAAAAAAGGGCTGTAGTTTCCAGCAAGCGTGAGAAACTGCAACAGCTGGGAAAATAATGGGAAACGTTCCTGTAGCTCCTGCCTTAACTGCAGGAGGAGCCGGGGAGGTGGCATCCCGCTCCCTCGGACTGGCACCGCGGAGCTGCCGGGACGGGCTGGATGGGGAATCCGCGGGGAAACCTCTGCATCCCTGCATCCCGGATCCGCTCCCCAGCGCCTGCGGCGGGCGAGAGCAGCGCTCCTCGGAGCGGGCTTTCATTCGCTTGTTTATCTGAGCGCCTTTCCTATTGACTTGTAAAGACTTGAGTATGGGCGTTGTTTTGCTGCTGACTCTGAGCTGATGGTTTGGTTTTTTTTTGCTGTTAACGCGTTATACAACCGCAAATGTCAGGAAGCGCGCTGCTGCCCGTCGCTGTTAGCGCTACCAGCTCGAGCTGCTTTCAGAAGAAACCCTAAAGTTGGCCGAATAAATAAACTGCGTCTATCTGCAGAAGTCAGTGAGCTAACCCCTCCTTGCGCTTGGAAAAATGTTTTCTCTATAGCCCTTCCGACATGTCAGCTTATTTTTAGCCCTAATTAAAACCCTAACGTGCAGTGTCACAGAATCCATTCTATTAACTGATGTGCCAGCACTTTTTTTTTTTTTCATAAAACAGACTATAAAAAGTTTTCAATTTTTAGTGTTTGGAGCCTTCAAGGAGAAAGCACCCTAACATTGATGCCTGATGACAGTTAGTCAATGAATGAGGAAAAAACCCCAGTGGTGGCTCTGTCTGTCTCCCAGCTCCTGCTAGCACTAAATTACAGAATTAATAGGCTTTTAGAAGAGACTGACACATAGTTGCTGTGGAAAAGACAATTAAATGTGGAAAGCCACTTTTCTCACCACATTTAATTTTAGCTGGAGGCTTCGAGACTCAATAAATCTTTTTCTTATTTCATTCTCACATTTTCCACAGGTATTCAAGTCTTTAAGGACAGTACCTGATATAAGTGACTCAATTTTCCTTCCCCGTATCCTTTGCTTTTCTCAAGTCTTTTTTTGGTGTTTTTTTCCCCTCCTCAACAAAAAGGCGAGATGCTTTCTGGTCGCCAGCGTTCTGTTCTCCTTGGGATTGCTGGCGCTAGGAATAGGTGCTGTGTAAATCCAGTGGGTGGGAGCCCCCATCCCTGCCGGGGCATCGCTCGGGGCAGTGGGACCCCCCAGTCCTCGCTGCCCCCATCCGTGTTCCCGTGCCCCCATCCCACCTGAGCCTTCTCTTGCTTTTCTTGTTTCCTTAGTTAAAATCCTGCTTATCCCAATTTAATGCAGGACCCTCGCTTCCCCATGCTCAGGTCTGCCAGTTGTTCTCTGTCGAAATGACAGCAGGACGTACATGATATGACCTTCTTTTCTAATTAAAAA
The DNA here is from genome assembly GCF_000695765.1 of Mesitornis unicolor. Classification (NCBI taxonomy): domain Eukaryota; kingdom Metazoa; phylum Chordata; class Aves; order Mesitornithiformes; family Mesitornithidae; genus Mesitornis; species Mesitornis unicolor. The sequence goes on along the minus strand of NW_010197410.1, from coordinate 49,143 downwards.
GGAAGCATGAAGCCAAATTTTTGTGATTCTTGATCCTTATCTGAAATGACAGCAAATTAGTTCGTGTTTAGCACAAAACCAAACAGATCTTTGCCTAAGATTATATGCATGATATCTGGATTATTGGGTTAATTTTCTCTAGATGGTGCTCTGGTTGACTTGCATGAGCAAATGCCTAATTTACTGCAGGATCTTCGGAAAGGAATAGTAATTTGAAGGAATTTGAGGTTGCACGGCACCAAGTGATTTCTTTGTGTTTCAAAAGAGATGGTGTACCTGTGTAAGTACCTTTGGCCCATCTGCTGCCACCGGCCCTGAGACACCAAAGGGGGAGAAATGTCCATTCCCAGAGCCTGGGGGAAATTCGCCTGCCCTTAAACTTCAAATTTGGGGTTAAAACGCTTGTTTCAGGAAGTAGCTGAGAGCGGGTTTATCCAGCCTAAACAGTCTGTGCTCTCACCATGTAGATGGAGGCAGGAATGACTCAGCATTGTCCAAACTTGTGATTGCTCTTTGTGGGTGTTATTAGCACAGCCTATTTAAAAGCCTCTCGGAAAGCTGTTGGCGCAGCAGACTGTACATCTCAACTTGCTGGAGATTTGGGCTCTTGCTCAATGTCACGTTCCCTGTATGCTGTGACCTTGGCTGGAAGCACCAGGAGATGTTGTGTCAGTGCTGCTGGTGGGTACTGAACGGGCAAGGAGGGCTATGGCATTGGGAAGGTCACAGTGAGCCGGTCACACCGTGGTGCGGGGTGTCTGTGGTCCCTGTGGTCAGCTGTGGTCGGGCTGAAGGAGGTGGCAGAGGCACAATAAAGGAAATACCCCAGCGTCCGGCAGCCTGAGCAGGGGTTTTTTTGGTAGGGGCAGCAGGACACTGGAGGACGGGGGAGCTTTAACTCTCTCTTGCTCCTGCTCCACGTGTCCCCAGCTTGGTCCTGCCTGGACCATCAGAGGCTGTGGTCATCCTGCAGCTCACCCATCCCCTGCCACTGCAGACTCCTGCCCTGAGCTGGTTTTGGAGCAGATCCTTCACAGTGCAGGGGCAGCAGAGCTGAAGCTGGGTCAGGTTTGTGTCTCCCAAAAGCTGGGTGAGGTTTGTGTCTCCCTCCCCCACTGGCTCAATGGGATGGGAATGTTTCAGTGCCACTGTATGGATCCATGGGTTACCCTTTAGAGCGACCCGTGTCTGACTGCAGGGACCAGGTTGGCTGGTTTCAGCCTGACACTTCCCCATGGCAGCAGCGTGCCCGTACGCCCATCGCTGGTCCCGCTTCCCTCCCTGATGGACCCACGGCCTTGGGTCCCTGCAGGATCAAGATGGATGTGAGCATCCGTGGGCAGGCCCTGTACCCATCACCCCGTCCGCAGGTGCCCCCAGCCAAGGGGTGAAGGAGGCAGCGTGGCCGGGGCCGTGCCTGCATTACTCATGCTCTGTGCTGTATTATAATCAATTCCATTATGATATTGTCAACGAGGGTGAAATGAACTCGCAGTAGCTTAAAGCAAGATAGGTTAATTAAAAAACCTTGATCAAAGCATCATAAACCACATAAAAGGTTCCATCTTTTAATTATTTTCGAATGGTCTCTCAGGCAATAAGGCCAAAAAAAAGTCCCTGTTCCCAGGGCCCACGAGCTGTGAAAATTATTGTGTCACCACATCAGACTGCGTTAGCGCTTGCTGTGCAAACGAGAAAAAGGCGATGCTGAGGACGGACCCTGCGGTTGAGGATGCTCGGGAGGGACGGGTGGTGGCTGGGCACGGCTGCAGAGCGGGGTGGATACGGCACCACAGGTATGGACCCTCTGCCTCGGGAGCCAGCAACGGTGCCGCTGTCCCCAAAGCTGTGACCCGCTGGGCACGTCCCTGGGGGCTCTGGGGAGCCTTGGCCTTCCCTGGTGACAAGGGTCCTTCCCGCTGCACTGGTCTTGCGCTGCGGGTGTGAGACGGGCGGTTGTGCGCTGCATCCTGCCGCGTGCTGGCTTCAAGCGGGCCTTGGGGCTCTCTGCTAATGCATGGACTCGATGGGCAGTCAGATTGGTTACTGCACGTGCCTGCCTCAAACCCAGCACAGGCCGTGAGCCTGCCCGTGGTGTGGGGCCAGCGCCAGACTCTGGCACCCTCGCACCCCACACCCGTCTCTTTCCTCTCAAATCTGGTACCTCGGGCTGTGCTCATCCACCACGGCGCTGGGGAGAGGTGAAGAGCGCAGCTTCTCCACTCCAAACACGCCTCTGCGCAGCCCACTCACCCCTGGGATGCTGCACAGCCTTTATTGCAGAGACATCAAAACTCTGCATCCTGGGGAAAAGGGAGCAGGGATAAAGGGAGGAGAAATCGTAACAAAAGCGCTGGCAAGCAGAAGTTGTGGTTAGCCCCTTCCTGGAAAAATAATCTGCCCAAGTGTGTGCTTAGCACTTAAATACAGCAGCACGCAGCGGGAGCAGCTCAGGCGCTGTGCACAACATAATCTTATCATGGACTATTTGAATAAGAAGCACAGCTTCATGCTTTTCCCCTTCTATAGAAGAGATTTATTATGAAAAGCAGGTCGGCGCTTCAGAGCACATACGAAAACAGTTGGCTTCATAACCTTGGGAAAAAAAGATAAATAAAGAAATCTCACGAGACACATGTGAGAGCCTAGGAAGTATTAAAACATATGTTGGAGCATATTGATCCCTGAAAGCCTCCTGCAGCAGACATGAATCTCTTTCATTTCAGCCGCGCTGATGCTTTAATGAGGACGGTGCGTGGCTCTCACCTCTATAAATCATTTATGCAGATCCTGCAACGCCCCCGGCGCGGGGCCGTGTTCTCCGCGTTGGATCAAACCGGGGGCTGCGAGGGCTCTGTGGGCTCCTGGGGCCTGAGCGCAGCCACTTTTTGTCACGTCAGGAGGTGTCCAGAGATCTGCTATTAAATTTGCCCCGCAAAAAGGTATTATTTATTAATTAAATCATAACAAAATATTTATTAAAATTGCGCCCCTTTCTCTGTGGCTCAGCCACCCCATGACGCAGAGCGCTGCTTGGCAAAGCCTCTGCCGTGTGGGGTGTGCGGCGGTGGTGAATCCCGAGGGTGCTGCCGGGACGGGTGTGCTCCATGTGCTCTGCGCATCATCTCCCGGTGGTGCGGTGGGAATTTGCTTGAGAAAACGCTGGAACGGGCAAACAGAGCAGCTTCCTGTAGCTGCGCTTGCGTCCCTCTTATTTCCAAGTCAGCAGCCATCTCGCTGAGCGTCTTCCTGCATGAATCACTGAGGGGATGATTAAGGCTTAAGTGCTATCAGAAAAACTGTATTTAGAAACAGCAGAAACAGCCATTTCGGGGAAAAAGATGTCTTGACGCCGCTCACTCGCTCCAGGTACCTGCACCCACGCGTCCCCACCTCGTGCCTGGGTGCCGTCCCCACCGTCAGCCCCTCGGTGTGAGCACAGCGCCTGGACCTCCTGTCCCTGCTTCAAACACACCAGGCTTTTCCTTTTTCTCCTCCAAAAGTGCCTTTGCAGTGAGCGCGGCCCAGGCCGAGGAGGATGCGGAGATGAATCACAGCTGTGAGAATGCTCGGCTGTGTCTGAAATGGGAATCGCAGCAGGTACAGCAGCAGCATCCGGCACTGGCGCTCCTCTCACACTGCAAAAGGCGTTCGTTTCCACCGTTGAGTTATCGTTAATTATTCTTAAAATAAAGTGCTACCACACAACATTAATTCAGGAGAAGAAACTGTAAGTTCCGTGCTATTCTCCGAGGCTTATTTTCACAAGGAATTAATGGGAGGTAATTTAGCACCGCACAACAAACAGCACTGCCGAGGGAATGCAGACCAGGTGCTGCTTCCCACCTTCCTCCCTCTTGTTCGTGCCCCGCTCTGTCCTTGTTTCCGTGAGGTCCGAAAGGTCTCAGTCTGGCGGATTGTAAATGCGCTGAAAAAGTGGAAATCAGGAAAACATCTTGCATTATTCCTGCCTCTTGTGAATATTGAGAGTCTGGTACAGATACACCGTTCTCCCAGAGGACAGGGCATGGTAAAAGCCAGGCTGTAGCTGTCTGTGTATGTTAATATTGGTGTTTGTGAGGACTGCTGTTGTTCTATGCAGCGCGTCCTTCATCCAGGAGTGATTCGGGTTTTGTGGAGCAAGCTCTGCTTCAGCCCACGGGTGGCACCTGCGCTTCCCAGTTGTTTCCTCTAAAAATGTGAGAGATTTCAGCCCCGGCTGAGATGGAAAACTAAAATAAGCCATTTAGGAAACATACACAAAGCCTTGCTGAGATTCAGAAAAGCTGCGCTGTGGGTG
>NW_010197410.1:30356-43885 GCF_000695765.1 Mesitornis unicolor | reverse complement strand
CGCGAATTGGTACTTTTGATTGAGAAATAGGCAACGGGGGGGCCGAGGCGGCTCTGTCCTGGGGCTCGGGTCCCTCCCGGTTCCCATCGGCTCCAGCTGTCTCTGTTTTCTCGCAGATTCTCATCTCTACAGGGATGCTGCTCCTCGCATCCTCCTCCAGCCCCGTCCTGCTCCCCCCATGTAGCTGTCTGTGTATGTTAATATTGGTGTTTGTGAGGACTGCTGTTGTTCTATGCAGCGCGTCCTTCATCCAGGAGTGATTCGGGTTTTGTGGAGCAAGCTCTGCTTCAGCCCACGGGTGGCACCTGCGCTTCCCAGTTGTTTCCTCTAAAAATGTGAGAGATTTCAGCCCCGGCTGAGATGGAAAACTAAAATAAGCCATTTAGGAAAGTGTATGTTAATATTGGTGTTTGTGAGGACTGCTGTTGTTCTATGCAGCGCGTCCTTCATCCAGGAGTGATTCGGGTTTTGTGGAGCAAGCTCTGCTTCAGCCCACGGGTGGCACCTGCGCTTCCCAGTTGTTTCCTCTAAAAATGTGAGAGATTTCAGCCCCGGCTGAGATGGAAAACTAAAATAAGCCATTTAGGAAACATACACAAAGCCTTGCTGAGATTCAGAAAAGCTGCGCTGTGGGTGCGTGGGAGCCCCCCAGTTCGGGTGGGAGCTGTCCCAGTCCGTTCTGACTGGGCTGGACCCCAGTAGTGGCCTCAGCTGCCACCAGTTCTGACCCCATATTTGGAGGGGGAAGAGAGGGCAAGGGGTAAAAGGGAGAGCCTTTACTTTTCATGTGCTGCTGCACTTCTAATACCTGGGAAAAGCCCTCTGTTGGGGTCGGGGCAGGGGGATGCTCCATCCTTTGGAGACATCAGAGGGAGCTGGGGTTATTCACATCGTGAGCAAAGCAAATCCGTCCTGAGAGCGGTACCTGGATGGAGTTAAAGATCTCTACAGCCGTCAGTGGAGACGTGGGGGAGAAACAGCACACGGAGAAAATTCCATTCGAGCAATTAAAGAATCGCTGCACTTTTCTGATTAACTTCATGTTCACAGGTTGAATGCAAAGCTGTTAGCAGGGGCATTGCTATTCCACACCTGCCATGAACAATGGGAATATTTGTTCTGCCCGGGAGGATTACACCTTCCATTAATCTACATTTTATTGAAAGTTTAAATAACAGACAGACAAAATTTGATCAATTAGCAGTGTAATTCCAAGGAGATGTCGCAGTGAAATTAAATCTCAGGCATTTTTAATGCAAAGAAGCCTAGGAGCTCCCTCCAGTTTTCTTTCTCAGTAACAGTGTTTATATTTTAATTGAAAGTTTATTCTGCTTTGTGCGCCTTCTACTAAATCTTAATTTAACACTGTAATGAGAATGGTTTTATACTGGAGTGTTGGAGCGCTCTGCAGATAAGTCAAAGGCCGTCTCACGAATGAAGGAAACAAATGGGTTTTGGTAGGATTCGCTGGCCACGGAAATCTCCTGCAGAACAGAGGTTTTGGTGAGACCTGGGGGAAAAGGAGCGCGAATTGGTACTTTTGATGGAGAAATAGGCAACGGGGGGGCCGGGGCGGCTCTGTCCTGGGGCTCGGGTCCCTCCCGGTTCCCATCGGCTCCGGCTGTCTCTGTTTTCTCGCAGATTCTCGTCTCCACAGGGATGATGCTCCTCGCGTCCTCCTCCAGCCCCGTCCCGCTCCCCCCACGCTGTACCAGTCCCCTTCTCGCCATTGCTCCATTTCTGCTTCCGTTACATTACACGATGTTTCTTTGTCCCTGGCGAAATGCTATTGCTATCATTACTGCTCAACACTTCTCCATTTTTATTATCATAAATGTCATTCTTGCACAGTAAATGCCAGAAGTGCCACAACCTTGCTGTGAATCTATTTCAGCACTATCTTTGGAGACATCGCTCATCTGAAAAGGAGGAATACAGAAAATAGAGATGTGTTTTTGTCAGTACGGGTGTCAGAGATCGGCTCTCGGATGGCTGGAGCAATGCAGATCTGCTGGCGTGCACGGTTCTGGTGTCGTTCACACCAGAGCAGTTTCTGGTCCAGCCTGGGCCTCGATACCCTCACAGAAAGCTGCCCAAAAGGGACAGACGCTCCAAATTTCACAGAAAGCACTGCTCAGGAGAGGTTTCCTGGGGACAGCGGTCGCACAGGGTGAGGCTGCGGGTACCTGCGTTGCCCGGTGTGCAAACATGGGCTCTGATGGCAAATCCCCATCTGTTCCTGTCAAATACCGGGAGCAAGTGCTGCTTATTAACATTAATGGTTGAGGCTGCACACACCTGAACATCTGATTGCTTTTAACCCTATCTGCAAGGTCTGTTTGCTAAGTCCTGCTCCATCAAGGCACTCTGGTACCCTTGCCAGGCCATGACTGTGTGACCTGTTTATAGAGAGGTGAGGATTTTGGGTTTTAGCTGGACTGCTCTTCAAGAGGTGACTTTTCCCAGGAAAAGCAGCAGCGTGATTAACCTTCCTTCAGTCGCGGTCAGTGGGATTTAGGAAAAAAAACAAACCCAAAATCTCAAGGCGGCTGAAAGCTGCTGGGAGCTTGGCTGCAGCAGCCTCTGCTCCATATGGAGAGCTGAATGCCAGCACATGAAATTAACTCTCATAAATAAGTAATAAGGGATGATTTGCCCTGATCGGGATGGCTGGCTTCCACCTAATGTAGTGCTTAACTATCGCTGTACCGCAGCAGCAAGGATGCCATCCAGCCCAGAGAGCGTACGAGGGGAGTGGTGAGAGTTTTTGGTGCCCGAGCAAGGGATGGCTGTGCCGGGGTGGGACAGGGACAGCTTTTTGGCTGATCTGCAGGGTGGTTTCTGAAGCAGCCCGGTGTCCTCTGGTCACAGGTGCTGGTTCAAGTGCAGACCCCGTGCCAGCTCCCAAATGTCCCTTCCCTGCGCCACCGGGGTCCTCGGGGCTGACCCCCACGGCAGAAGCGGCCAGGATCCTCCTCCCTCGCCAGACGCGGGAGTGATGGATGTGGCTGGAGCGCCGCGCGCAGCCGAACAATTTGTCATCACCGCGGTTAATGAAGGGGGGTGCTAAATGGCCTGTGACTGTACATCTGACATAATCCGCTAAATTAACTGAAAATCTAGGAGCATTGTACTCACTTAATGTCGTTAACTCCCTGACGAGCTGCGGTGCAGACGAACCTGGACCTGTGGGAAGGTTTGGGCTGCAGGGGCAGTGCCCAGACACCACTGCCATCTGCGCTGGAAATCCAAGTAGAAATGAATTTCCAGACTTTGATGCCAGTTATTCCTGAGGGTCCCTCTCAGTTTAGACCCCTTTGACTACTGGGGAGGCAGCTCCTCCCCATCTCTGTCACACCCGAGTAATTCGGGGGAGCTGCTGGGATCCGCAGGACACACGAGAGCTTGTTCCAAACCCGTCTTTTTTCCGAAGTCAGATTTCACAGCACCACAGCGGCTGTAATGGGTGAGGGACCCTCCCCATCCCTTCCCTTGCTCATCCGTTGGAGGGTGTGATTTCAGACAAACAAATAAGTCGGTCTTGCAGGGGATTCCCCTTGAAAGCCCAGAATCTCCTGCTGTTTCGCCAGACCTTAACACAGCGATGGCCCCACTGAAAACCATTTTTTCAGCAGCGCGGTCCATGGGGGCAGCAGCATTGAACGTGGTTTTCATTTATTTTAATGATTCTCAAGAAATTATTGAGAAATCAAAATATGTTTCAGAGTTATCTTCAAGGCTTACTGTGGTTCAAATGGTTTCTATAAATCCACCCTGCAAATGCTGTTTTTCAGAGCTTTACTGTTCCCCAAACGATTGTAATGGCGCATTGACTGACTTTACTAGGGCCCTGAGAGTTTAGATAAGAAAAAAATAGCTTACCAAGCAAGATCTCTTGAAATATATATATGAAAGTTTTCAGAGTTCATCTAATCTGTCTCTGTTTGGGGTATTTATAAACCAGGCGCTGTCATTAAGGTTAACAGCACTTTTCCGTTCCTGGGAATATTACAGCTACCAGACCCAGCCCGCTGCAGGGATGAGGCTCCAAAATCTCTTCAGGAATTTAGCAAAGGCACATGAGCCTCCTGTAAGTGATTGCCTCGGTGAGAGGAATTTGCCAGACTTAGCGGAAAAAAATGGCTATCAACCGTCGTTTGTTACAGCCCTTCTTCTCACTGATAATCCAGTAAAACTGCTCTTTATGGCAGACAGTGAAATCCTGCAGGCAGCCTTGATGGCAGAGGATATTACCCATTAAGGGCAGCAGATTGTTCTTTGCTATTCAGAAAGCTGATTAAACTGAAATGCTCTTTATATTTCTACAAGGAGCTGGGTGCCAGAACATAAACTGAACTTCTGTCTTTTGACGGAAGGCAGGAGGCGTCGCTGGTGCCAGCCTCCTTCGGCACGTTTCCATCGCGCGTTGCACCAGCCCCTGCCACAGATCAGTGGATCTACATCTATAGACATTTTTGTATTTATATACGGGTACGTCTGCAGGCCCGGTTGCTCCTGGAGTCACCTCAGCGCTCAGCAGCGTCACCGCGGGACGCGTGGGGGGTGCTCACTGCATGTCCACATTGGGGACAACGGCTGCGCAGGACAGCGGCGTGCGGGGTCGCTTGGTAAATGGGTTGGGTTTATTTTGGGTGGTTTTGGTGTCAGACCTCACGGAAGGTGATGCCAGCTCCATGTCCATGGGTGCCTTCCCTTCTCCCTGTGACTGCCGTGGAGCTGCTGGGGTCCCAACACGTCCCTGTAACAGTGTTAACACAAGATGGATATAACTCCATACCCTAGATCTGTTTAACCTAATAAATAGTTTCAGTTAATGGACAGCAAAAGGAATGGTGCTCAGTAAATTTGATTTTATGAGCCTTTCACTTATTTGCTGTGCCCATTAGGTCGGAAGTTAGGTAATGGTAAGTGTCCATTAGTGCATTAGCTCAGTGATGAGGGAGCTGAATTAAAAAAGGAAAAAAAAAAAAAACTTGTGGAAAAACCCCTGAAGCCATGTGCATTAATTACCCTCCGTTCATTAGCAGAGCTGAGGGACAGCAGAGTTTGGTGCTTAGGGGGTTACGGCGACCCGAGCATCACCTTCTGCTCCCCGCAGCGTCCGTGGTGCTGCTGTGGAGCTGGACGGGCGGCGCAGGGCTGCGTTTCCTCATGGCAAACACACGGCCCAGCTCCTGACGACCAAAATCACCATCTCGCTGATCATCTCTTCTTTTGCTAACTTCCTTTAAAATTTTCACTCTGCCCAGGCAAATTAGTTCTAAAAATCTCTTTTCCCGATTTCCTGGGAACCCTGGGATTATTTACACACCCCACAAAGAGCTATTTACTGTTCTGGGTAATTCGATGAACATTCGCTTGCTTTGAATTAATATGCTGCGTCGCTCCAAGTGCTAGCAATTTACTGATAATTGGAACGTTGCCTCAGCCTGCAAAAAACACCCAGCCTTACAAGTTAGTTTTCACAAGTCGCATTAGTGCAGCGGGAGAGCCAAATCTCCTTGTTGACATGCGAGCAAGGGAAGGTGCTGTTCCTGAGCAACTGGAAGGTGAATTTTCCCCCAACCGAGGGACGCAGGGGTGCAGGGTTTGCAGCCCCAGGGCTGCTCCTCCACGGAGGGGTCAATGCTGAGATGCAGAGGGTGCCTGAGCACCGCATCCAGCCGCTACCTTGATTTGTGAGTGGTTTACGCAGAGATGCAGATGCTGGAAAAGAGCTGGGGGGTGAAGGGGTTTTGCATGAGTGTGTGGGGGAGCAGGGCAGTAGGAAACCTTTCCGTTCTGGAAAGTGAAAATATAAGCTGTGCAGGAGGTGCAGGAGGTGCTCCCCATGAGCTGTTTGTAAACCGAGCGATCGTTGCTCCTGGCTGCGTGCAGTGGAAGCGCCTGCAGGAGCGGTGCCGATGGACTGCGTTGCGCCGCACGCAGCTGGCGATTGATGGGTCAATGCAACCGCGGCGTCAGTCTCATCAGCAGACACATTTCAATTTCAATTTGCTGAATGCGCAGGAGGTGCAGGAGGTGCTCCCCATGAGCTGTTTGTAAACCGAGCGATCGTTGCTCCTGGCTGCGTGCAGTGGAAGCGCCTGCAGGAGCGGTGCCGATGGACTGCTTTGCGCCGCACGCAGCTGGCGATTGATGGGTCAATGCAACCGCGGCGTCAGTCTCATCAGCAGACACATTTCAATTTCAATTTGCTGAATGCGCTCGGACCGTGGACGAGCCATGGCTGTAACAGAGACCTAGCTTTGAAACTAATGGAAACTGATGTATAGAAAATGAAATCTGTTTCTCTGCCCTTGTTGTCTGCTCGCTCCCCTAATTTGGTTCCACTTACGCGGGTTACTTAAGATGCTAACGCTTCGCCAGGGGCTCCCAGGTAATGAGAACAGCTTTGTTAGGGGCTGCACGGCAGGGAAGGAGTCACGATAAGGGGCGTTGGGTGGACAGGGCTTGAGGCCCCAGCGGGAGCCCTTTAATCTGTGCCATACAGGGGGGTTGGCTGCGTCTTTTGGGAGCCTCCCGCTTCCCTGTGCCGTTAGGGTTAGGGTTAGGTTTTAGGTTCCCAGCACGGCTTGGGCCCAGCTGGCGCCAGGACAAACTGGCAGCGAGGGTCTTCAGGATGGCAGGGCCCTCACCACGGCTCCCGCTTCTCTCAGATCTGTTTTTCCTCTCTTTGAATTTACTGTAGAACTGACAGTCTTTGCGGTACAAATATTTTTGGTGATTTTCATGCTTTGCTTTTGACCTGCGAAAATATGTTTACAGCAAAGATTGGGCAAACGCCCTGAAAATAAACAACTGCGAATATGAGGCTGATAGTGCTAGCACAGTAATCAGCATATGCAAAATTAAATGCTTCTAAAGAGTTTGGTTTCAGTAGGGATTTCGGTGCTTACGAGAGCTGGCTTGCTGACAGCGCGCAGAGATGACATCTTCTGGCCAGTGCAAGAGGCGAGGACACACGGTGACGCTGCGGGCACCCTCCACCGCGCAGGCTGCAGTCCGTGTCCCCAGGACCATGTGTTCTTAAGGGGTGATTAATGCGGTGGCTGGAGAGGACGTTAAGCGAGACTTCCTATTTACAAGAGCTTCCCAGTGGAGCATCCGAGAGAAGAGGGATCCAGGGAGAGCGCAGTGCGTGTTGTTGGTAATGTAAAGGGACACCGTTATTTGTAGTGCATTGCTGAGCTCTTAAGTCTTTTACTCACCTTATTCTCAGGACAAATCCTATTCTGTTTGAGGGCACACCAACCCGCACCCAGCAGCAGGTGGCCATTTCAGTTTTTATGCCCAAAATGAAACTGCCGGCTGCTGGACCCCAGCAATGCAGCAGGATCCTGGTGATGCCGCTCACCCTGCAGATCCTAGCAGTGCTGTTGGATCCCAGCGATGCTGCTGGACCCCAGCGATGCTGCTCACCCTGCAGATCCTAGCGGTGCTGCTGGACCCCAGCGATGCTGATCACACTGCCACAACCTGGCAGGGACCAGCAGCTCCCCAACGGGTTCTGGGGTCACCTCACACACATCCCGCTCAGGTCTGGGATCCCATAGCAGGGCTCGGAGAGCAGCCCGCTTCCCTCTGCTTCTGCGTTGAGATTAATGTTTAAACAGCGCTCGTCCTATAAATCTCTCTGGGAGGCTTTCCCCAGAACAAATAGTTTGCAGGAGAAGAAGGCATCCGTTTGGCAGTGACAGGGTTCCCCGCCTGTCTGTGAAGAGGTAACCGCGCTCCTGAATTGTCAGCTTGTCTCTTCATCTGCGCTGGATGCGGTTGGGGTGCGTTATGGCAGAGCACGGTGCTGCCTATGTTTATTTACAAGGAGAAAGAGTCATTGAGGTTGGTTGCACAATTGAATATGCAACATGGTAAACGGTTATTTGGAAATGATTGTTTGTGTTTAATTATGACATACAGGATAAGTTTAACAGTCGTACGTTTTTCATTGGGTTGTAAATGCAGATGCGAGCATTGCAGTATATCAGTGAAGTGCATAAATCAGTCGCTCCCTTTGCAGCAATGCCCTTGATCCCAGAGCCTGTGGGGCCCCATGAGCAGCAGCTTCTCCCCTTCCTCCGCATTGCACACAAGGAGCAGCAAAAGCAGCACAGGAGCGGATCTGCTCCCATAAACCAGGAAACTGCTTGCTATGAAGTGACTTCCCAGCCCGCCTGGCTCATCCTCCCAGCAGTTGCTCAGGATCGGATGGGTTTTTTTCCCCTTGTTCTTCCTATTTCTTCTCCTGTCCTCACCCCTCCTTCCCCTGGCACATGGACACACACACATTGTTGCTCTTGGGAACAGAAGAAAGGGATAAATAGATATGTAGTGGCAGGGAAAGGGTTAATAGCAAGAAAAGATGTACCAGAAAAATAAAAATTAGAAAAAAGAGTTGGGGGTAATAAAGACAAAATTCAATTTCAATGGGAAATTTCCATGGGAAAAGGGAAAAATGTTGTTGTTGAGGGGAGGTGGAGGTAGAACATTGGTTTTGTCTAGACTACTCATCTGAGGGAAGTAGCAGCATTTCCCAACTGCTTTATAATGAAAGATGAGTATCTTTCTGTCTCTGCATTTCTGAAGCTAATCTCTCATGGGACAAAATATATCACTCAGTGAATTTCATAATGTTTAATTTTGTATTAGGCAAGGAACAAACCATTTCTGTGTCGTACACCCAGGCTCCCTACGTGGCTGATGGCACACACTCGTTTTCTGAGCAGCCACCTGTGCCACCCGGTGATAGCGGTTCTTCTCTTCTCCCCATCTGCAAAGCTGGAAAGAACGATCCACTTCTGGTGAAAAGTTTAATTGCAGATTGTTAACAAAAATAAGGATGGTCTTTTCAACCGGTCCTCTTGGAGGGTCTCCTGCTGGTGTAGGTTTATTTCATATATTGCAAAAATACCTATGGGGAAAACAAAGAAATGTGGCAGCAGCTGGTTCCATACTCGGCTCACTGTGAACACACCTTGTGCAGAAAGGGCCGGCCTCGAGCCGAAGGACGCAGGGAGGTGCTGCTGACCTTGTCACCAAACCCCAAGTCGCAGTATCTCCCGGATGATCCTGTCTGTGATGCTTTCAGACCGTTTCAGCAGTGATGCGGTAAGGAGCCGTGGCTGTGATGTACCCCGTGGTGGCAGAGGGCGTCCTGCGGTGATCCGGGCACCGTCAGCGGGGAGAGCTGAGGGACCGCAGCAACGGGGACCTTCCCCGCAGCCGTTTCACTGCCGCGCTGTGGTGCTGCGCTGCGAGGGACTCGGGACTCGCTCGACCTTGAGCCGCGGTGTCTCCGGACACGGCGGGGCCGGGGGACGGGAGGAGGCGGTAAATGCACAGGATGTTTGTGTTCCTCCTGGTGCGGCTCCTCCGAGCTGCTGCCTGCCCCGCTGCTGCTCTGAGTCACACCGTGCACCGCTGCGCCCTGTGATTAACGAGGGGGCCGTGGGGATGCAGGGATCTCTGGGCAAGGGTGACTCGGGAGGAGATGGAGCGTGGGAGGAGCGGCCTGGGGACGGGGATGTGCGCTGCTCTGCCTCCGGATCGGTCCTTGCCGTTTGTCGCTGCTCAGCCCTCGCCCGTGCCTGGGCTGAAGGATGCCTTTGAAACCAGGGATGAGCTGTAATGAGAAAAGAGGCAAAGATTAATCAAAGATGACACCAGAAATGATGTGAAACATAATTTCTTTGGCATAGTGCTTCGATGTAAGAGTGTGTATTTATATATATGAGTGTACACAGACACATATACGTGAGGTGTCACTGCAGCGCTCATGAAGGACCATACAAATTCAAACACTGATAGCCCCTAATGGAGGCGTGGGTGACCTTCAGGCAGGGCTCTGCGGTTGCATTCGGGGTTTGCTGTCGTCCCTCCCTCAGTTTCTCTCTGTGATTTCAGGTAAAGCCGAGAGCACTGTGGGTGGCAGCAGGTCCCCACCAGGCAGCAATGGCCTGGCCCTGATGGGTGACGGGGAGACACCAGAGATGGGCTGGGGAGAGGGGACAAGGGGGGAGTTAAATGTTGCTGTTGGCTTTTTGTCTGAGAGTCGTGGCTGGGCTGTGGCACCGGCACGGGCTGGAGATCAGTCCCTGGCTTTACAATGCACAGGGGTGATTAAGTTTTACACGGTGCTGATGTCCTGCAGTAAATCTGGTGTCACCCTGAGGTCACGGGAGAGCAGCACTGGTCACCATTGGCTCTGCTGGCCCAGGCTGCTGCTCGCTGGCCAAGGAGGGACGTTGGTGTTCCCTCGGACAAGGTCGTGTTCTGGAAATGGTTCCTGATGGTGCCACGGCTGTGCCAGGAGGCAGCGATGGGCAGTGCGGGGTGCCCCTGCTCAGCTGCAGTTGGGTGGGTGCACGAGGGTCAGTGCGGTGTCATGCGAGGACAGGCACGGGGACACGGGACAGGGGCCATACGGGGACATGGACTGCAGCGATGTCCCCTCGAGTCCCCGGCAGTGCAGGGCTGTAGCGATGCCGTGCAGCCTCACGCTCGCTCTGCACAAACACTGCGTTACGTGTCATAAACAGGGCTGCCGAACATTCTTTTGAGTAAAAGCAGGCAATATATAGGTTTTAAGCTGTTTAATGAAGCATGGTAATTGACTGGTAATAGCGGCTGTTTGAAAGTCCTGGAAATGGATGGAAATCTGTTAGGATCAATGTATTGTCTACGGGGAACTAATCTGTCTCTGAAGGAAGCTGGTGGTTTGTTCTTGTTGTTCTATGAAATTAGAAAATATTGCTATTTATGGAGCACATTTATAAAACTTGCTCTCTACTTTTAAAGAATTGGCTTAAGGGCACTTGCTACGATTCACATTTATCAAACGCAGCTGCGTTACAAAACCAACTGCAATTAAAAGCAGATTTGAGAAGTAACGCAGTAAATAGGCCGTAAAGCTCCGGTGGAAGGAAAACGAACCTGGTTAAAGGATCAAGGCTCTGAAACCCGGGGTGGTGGTGTTTCATCCTGTGACACCCCTGCGTGCCCAGACGAGCTCTCACTGCGAGATCCTGGCTATGAGGGGGAGCGATGCTGAGTAACGCGGCAAGAGCGTGTGTGTCTGTGAGCATGCAGAGCAGATCTGTGTCCTGATGGGAAATCGATGGTGGGGTCGCAAGGTGGGACAGGACAACGGATATCTTAAATCCCACAGGAGATAAAACACGAAAGAGACAGTGACTGGTGGGAGTTTTCTGCAGTCAGAGGTGCTGTATCTTAAAAACCTCTTGCTGTTGTCGTGTGTTATCAGAATCCACTCCGAGCTCGTACGTGTCCAGTGCTCTGTGAAGAGAAAAGTGAAATGGAAGTGTTGTTGTGGATTACAGAAAGCTGAACGATCCAGTGCCTCTCAGTGTGAGCCTGACACACGTCGGAACAGGTGAAATATTTCACTGTGCAGGTTTTTAAAAATGAGGAAATTGCAGACGGTGTGAGGTTTGGTGCTGATTGATCGGGTATGCTCAGAGCTGAGCAGCTCAGCCCAGGCCCTGCATTGAACAGCAACGCCTTCACAGAGCTGCTCAGAGTGCTAACGTGCTCAAAACTGTTTGCACTACTTTGCTGAAATGAATACCTCGGTCCCGCCAAAGCACAGTAAAGGTAAAAGGAGTCACCACTACTGCAAAGGAAAGGAAACCTCCCCTGCCGCACTGAGTGATGCTGCAGCGAGCGATGCTCCAAGTGCGGGCCTGGATGCAAGGGCCCGATGGCGTCTGGGCAGGGAGGCCAAGTGGCTTCAAACAACACTGGCCCTCGAGGATGAGGAACAAAAAAGACTCATTTTTAGAAATTCTGGTGAGCAGGAGCCAGCCAGGGCCGTGTCCCTGCCATGAGGCTACACATGAAGTAACTATAAATACCTGCGAGTGCTCAGGAAAGACAGGGACATGGAGCTCTGAATGGCTCTGACAAGTGAAGGAGTTTGAAAAGGTCTTTTTTTCCCCTTTCTTTCAAGTTCCTTCCCCGTATCAAATCAAGGAGAATTGAGAATGAATCCCTAGACCTCTAATCTCTGCTTTGTGAATATATTAACTTCATGTCTGTTCAGCTATTTCCATTTTTGAACTGGCCACAAAAATAACTAAAAGCTATCGATTAAAAGATTGAAATACAAAGTCAAATTGTGGATGAGGAGCAAACTTTCATGATGCCCATGAGCCAGCAATGTGCCCTTGAGCCAAGAAGGCCAACGCCATCCTGGGGTGGATGAGAAGGGGTGGTTGTAGGGCAGAGAGGTTCTCCTGCCCCTCTGCTCTGCCCTGCTCACACCACATCTGGAATATTGTGTTCAGTGCTGGGCCCTCAGGTCAAGAAGGACAGGAACTGCTTGAAAGAGTCCAGCAGGGCCACAGAGATGAGGTGCGGATACGGCACCCATGGTGAGACAGTGGCCTTGCCATGTTTCCTCACCATACAAGTGCTATCACTTGGAGACGTTAACACTGTGGAGCATCTCCTGCTGAGGAGCAGCTGAGGGAGCTGGGGCTCTTGAGCTTGGAGCAGAGGAGACTGAGGGGTGCCCTCATTCCTGGGGATCAATTTGGAAAGGGCAGTGTCAGGAGGAAGGAGCCAGGCTCTGCTCTGGGATGGCCAATGCCAGGACAAGGGGCAATGGTCCCAAGCTGGAGCACAGGAGGTTCAAGCTGAACATGAGGACAAACTTTGTCAGGGTGAGGGTTATGGAGCATGGCCCAGGCTGCCCAGAGAGGTTGTGGAGTCTCCTTGTGTGGAGACACCCAAAGCCCTGGCCGTGTTCCTGTGTGACTGCTCTGGTGATCCTGCTCTGGGGGGTTGGACTGGGGGAGCTTTCCAGGTCCCTCTAAACTCCTGACATTCTGTGATTCTGTGACACCCCAGTGGGGGATGGCTGCCTGTGTTTGGGGTCAGACCGAAGTGAAGGTTTGGACAGGGACTGAGTTTTACAGAAGAAAGGAGAAGAGCCTGAGAGATTTCTGCTTTTGCAGGTGCTGAGGAGCCCTGTCCTGCTCTGGGGGTGTGAGCCTGGGTCAGAGCCAGGGATGGGGAAGCGTTAAGGAATTTATTGGGACGAGTTGAACAGACTTTGTGGGTACTGTGTAAACTCCCCAGCTAACGGCAGAGAGCACGGGTCAGGGCTGCTGCTGTGACTTACGATCACAAATCCCTTACAGCCACAGTTCTCCGCTCATTTCCACCCGGCTTTCAGCATCAGATCATCACTGCAATTCAATCTGATGTAACAAGTAATAAATGTGATGTATTCCCTGTTTTATCTGTGGCATGGTCTGTTATGGATGTCCCACACCTTCATTAAAGCATCCGCTGTATTCGAGTTGTTCAGCGTGATTCCAATAAAAATCATTTTACGAAGGAAAAACCCTGAGTGCTGGATAGGAAGAGCTGAAGAACTTGAGCCGGCAGTGCCCCCCGAATCGCCCCTCGCCTGCCCCACGTCATCTCGTCAGTGTCTGCAGCCATGAATTGGAGCTGATGGCACCGATGGCACCGATGGCATT
>NW_010197410.1:6466-30325 GCF_000695765.1 Mesitornis unicolor | reverse complement strand
GTGCCCGGGCTGGGCAGACTCACCCCAGCAGCGCTGCAGCCGCTCCCCAGCATTGACCAGGGCTGGGATTTTGCGTAGAAATAATGGCTTTTGAGTTTCCCACAATTGACAGCTTTCAGCAGAGGGTGAGAGTCCCCCCTCCACACAGACGGTTTTTTATTTCCGTCGCTGATGAAGATATTACATTTGTTCATATTTTAAAGCTGGGCGAAGAATTATGTGCGTATTTTCCACCCTGTGGCTTAAAAGCCCTTATCTACACTTTTTTTTCTGTACTTGCTCTGAAATGTGTTGGCCTTGGCAATTGATTACTTTAATTTCCCCAGGCAGGCATTCATTACACCGCACCACTCGCACCGCTACGAAATAAGGTGCTTTATGCAGCAAAATGGTACAATTAGCGAAATACCGTTTCTAAAGGAGCCCTGCACTTGTGCTCAGGTAAAAGGGCATCCGGGGCCAGCGTTTAAGATAAAGGCAGGTCAGTCCCTGAGGAATGAATGCCTTCCCCATGGTGTTTGCTCCTTGGCACTGGTCACTCCCAAGTGTTTAAAAAACATGAGCCAGGCTTCGAAAAATAACCCTGAGCTTTGCTTAGAAACAGGAGAAGGGAAAGACAGCAGAGGCGGTGCTGCCAGCGCAGGGTTGCAGGGTCACTCCTGTTCACCCCAACCCTTCCCCTCTTTCAGCTCCTCATGGCCCCTCGTGCCCACCCCGTGCTCCTCCGTGGCCCCCCGGCTGCTCCGCGGTGGCCCTGGCAGAGCCGTGACCGTCCTGGGGCCAGAGCTGTGGCTGTGCCAGGGACCAGGGATGTGCAGGCACCCAGGACCTTCCCAGGCAAGGACACGGATCTGGGGGTGCGGAGAGGGACCCTGGGGGGGCTCCCAGGGGCATCGAGGATTTTGTCACAGCTGGCAGGACCCCTTTTCTTGCAGAATTGTCCCCAAGCCGTGTGCCCGTGGCCAGCCCTGCAGCACGGTTTGACACTGCCAGGGCTGCCTGCAGTCCCGAGGACGTTTTGCTGTCAGCACAGATGATCTGCTTGCTAACGAAAAGCAGAGAAGGAAGAAAAAAAACTTATTTTCCTCTTTCTTGCTGTAGAAACAAGAGAAATTAATAATAGAAGCCTGTGTTTTGGTCTGTCTCGTGTAAGGATTATTATGTGGTGATTATGATTAAGAAAAGTAATTTTCGTCTGTACAGGCTGTAACGGATAATGTCCAAACAAGGCTACTCACATCCCCATATTTTCTGTACTCGGATTCCGAGGACCCTCCGGTCAGTGCTGGCTCTGGGCATGCAGTGGCCAATACCCAGGGCTGCAGCACCCACAGGGTGGGCACAGCCGGGAGCAGCAGAGGGGTCCCTGCTCCGGTGCTGCGGGATGGGGGCTTGAGGTCCCTCAGGAGCTGAGGCAGGGTTGGGGGAGGCTGTGGGGTGTGAGCCCATTGCCCCACTGCAGCCCCAACCAGCACAGCTGCCTTCATGGCATGGGGTGAGAATTTAGGTTGGTTGTTTTGTGGTTGTTTCTTTTCTTTCTGGTGATGCTGCCATAATTAACTTTGCAAAGTGTGACCTTTCTTCCCCCAGTAAAGAGTTATTTCCTGGCAGCCTGATGGATGTGCTGGAGCCTTCATTCCAGGCTTCTGCCTTCCCTTTTTGAGGTGCATGGAGTGGGACGTGACATCCCTGTCCCCAGGGGAGTCCTCGCAGGCTGTGCAGGCCCCCATATGGACACCGCTATGAACCCCCTTGCCATACAGTGATGGTCCCATTGCTGTACAGTGACAGTCCCAGTGCCATGCAGTTGTGGCACAGTATAATAGTGTACTACACACACACACACACACTCTTTATATAGAGACATATATGCATAAACCCTATATGCATAAACATATACAGCATACATTTTACAATATAGTAGCTATACATTATAGTTATAATGTATACATTATATTATCTAATATACATAATAGCAATAGTGTGGAGCGAGACTGTGTGAATAGTGTGTATGTATATATAGCATTAAGTATATTGTATGTGAAGGCATTTACTCTGCGTACTGCTGTGTGTGTATGTAATATACTATATATAATGATAAATTGCATATAGTACTGTAGTATACTATATAGTATACATACTATACACTAGTATATATACTATATGTTAGCAAGAGAGAGAGTGTGTGTGTATGTATATATATATATATATAGTACAATGCATAGTATATGGGTTCTTTGGGGAGGGAGAAGTATTCTGTATACATAATATTGCTTATGTATATAATATATAGAAAGTTATTTTTAAATAGTATAAATTATATACTATAGTGTACAATGTTTTGTAGCTATATACAAACATATACAGACAGAGTAGGTGGGGGAAGAGAGAGCGAGCGTATGTGGGGGTGTGCGTGGGTGTATCTGTACTGTATGTATATGCAAAATGTAGTATATAATTACAATATTAATGTATACTTACAGTATCTAAACTATATACTATCGTATACACTGTGTATTTATAAATTACTATAAACAGAGGGGAAGAGTGGGTGGGGGGGTGGAGTGAGAAAATGACTGGGGGTTGTATATGGGGAGAGAAAGAGCCGCTGTGTGTGTGTGTGTGCATGCATTTGATCCTGTATGTGCATACACTATGCACACTATGTAGTTAGATATTACATCTACTTATAGCCATAAACTGGACCCATAGCTGTACAAAATGTGTGTACATCCCTAGCACATACATTTATATTCTTTAGATACAGATATATACATACACAGGTTATACAGACGGGGGTGTTGGTGAGCGTACCCCAGGCTGACACTGCCGGCCGTCAGTGCCCCCATCACCACCGCCCGTCCCCTGGTCCCGTGGTGACAGTGACGTTGTCACCTTGTGGTGCTGGGACTCCTTGGCAGGGACCAGGGGCTTCCCAAAACCCCTCATCCTCACAGCACCACCGTGGTCCCAGCCTCGTTAATGCCGTCATTAATGCCATCGTTAATTTTGCCCTGTGTGGGCAGTGCCGTGCGCTGAGTCACCGCTCGCTGTGTAAATACCGCGGTAAAAAGACGTGACATTTTCCGGGCCATTCTCTGTATTAATAAGACTCCAAGTACAGCGTGACCTTTTCACAAAGGATTTGTAAATGCCAAAAACTGCATAAAAATCTCTCTTTCTGAGGCAGACAGAGGCGTCATAACTTTGCATTCATTTCTTAAATGGTGCTTTCCTGCCTTTCCTCTTTGGGTTTTATCGTCTCTTTCCACTGAAAGGACATAATGAAATCCACACCTTCAATAGCAGCAAAAGAGCATGAGAAAAAAATCCGGCAGTAAAATTTTTGCGGGCTGGTGAATGGTTTTGCTGTGGAGCCGAATGAACTCAACGAAACGGGGAGAGGGGGCCAGAGCCTGCGGGAAGCAGGACCAGGGGCTCCACAGCCTGCGGTTTGTGTGCGACACGGGCACGGATGGGTTCTTACCGCTGAAACACAGCAAATCGGCACAAAACAACCTCTGCAGCTCTTTGTGTTACATTGCATTTGGGATATTTTATTTACTCCTGCCTTGACAGCACGCTTTGCTAAGCTCTTTACGTGTATTTCAAACAGGCCATAGCACAGCTATACATCCCTACTGTAGAAATAATTTAAAAACAAACAAAAACCGAGCAACTTCACCAATGAATAACGACGGAGGCCTCACGGCAGAGAGGGCAATCGCACGAAGCTGGCGGACGGGGACACCAAGGACCCCGCTCTGGCACCATTTAGTTCACCCTCCTGTCTCCCTTCTGCAGGAGCCCAGAGACTTCACTTGCTGCTGGCATGGGCTCAAACTCTTCATAAGCCACAGCTTAAAAAGGAAAAATTAAGGCTGGATCTGACTCAAATGCAAGTTTCATATTTTAATGTTTTATCACCTCAAAATATCATCTTCCTTTTAATTTCCTGAGTGATTCTTGTGCCCAGCTCACCAAATGCTAATGCACTCCCCATGATTCCCACTCAGATTGCTCCCAAGTTTTCCTCGTTTTCACTTCCACTGCCATGAGATGTATATGCTCAGAAGGAGCAGGAGCACAGCCTATAGGCTGGTCCCTAATGTGTCATCTCAAATAATGGGGGTGTATACGGGAACAGGAAAAATTTCCATAGTTAAGTAGGACTCACCAGGTATACGTGAAGGCAGCAGAACATTCTCATGTACTGTTAAATTGTCTGGACTCTGGCCAGTTGCTTGCACTTCTCAGTTGTCCAAACTCCACCATGTTCTCCAGTCAAGGCCACTGAAATCTGGATAGTTGCTTGCTTGGTGGGCTTATCATGTAATAGCACTTGGCAGGTTTAATTTTCTTCTTAAAAACCTCCATATTGTGGTAAAAGAAACACTACGCAGTGGTGACATGAGTTAATGGCTCAGTTAGACAATAAAGTGGCTCCACTGTTTCTTTCCAAAGGCGTTAAGGGCATTCAGCCTTCCAGGACCTGAAGAGGGTCCTCAAGAGAGCTGGGAGGGGCTGCTTACAAGGGCATGGGGTGACAGGACGAGGGGTGATGGCTTCAATCTGGAAGAGGGGAGACCCCGGCAGTGCCCAAGGCCAGGTTGGACGGGGCTTGGAGCAGCCTGGGCTGGTGGAGGTGTCCCTGCCCATGGGGGTTGGGCTGGGGGGGCTTGCAGGTCCCTTCCCACCCAAACTGTGCTGTAAGTCCGTGATAACCTACATTTCTCTTCTGCAGCAAAGGCATCACTTCTCGTTCCGTTCGCACTGACTAATGAGAGTAATTGGTCCCCGTCCTCTGTATTATGTCCCTCTAAGTATTTGTAAAGAGTTATCATGGCTCCCTCCAGTCCTCTTTCCTCTTCACTTAAAGATTCCCAATCCATTTTAATTCGTCCTCCCTGACCCTCCCTCCCACTCCCACTTCATACATCAAATAACTGAGCCTAATTACTTTGCAGACATATCATGTTAGGATGAGAAAATTAAGAGAGGAGGGGGAGGGAACAGCAAAATGTGCTAAAAAAGCAATTGTTTGAATTCCTGACTGACCACAAGCTTTCACTGTGGACTGATGGCACCTCAGGGTGAGCAGCTCAGCTCTGGGAGCAGGAGCTCTGCAGCTGTGTCCACATCTCCATCAGATCCCACTGTGCAAGGAGCTGAAGCCACCATGGGCATCGCTGGGCATCACCAAACTTCACCGAGCATCACTGGGTACCACTGAGCACCACTGGGCATCACCAGACATCACCGAGCATCGCTGGGTACCACTGAGCACCACTGGGCATCGCCGGACATCACTGTGCATCACTGGGTACCACTGAGCATCGCTGGGCATCGCCAGATGTCACCAAGCATCGCTGGGTACCACTGAGCATCAGTGGACATCACCAGACATCACCGTGCTTTTCTGGGTACCACTGAGCATCGCTGAGCACCACCAGACATCACCGAGCATCGCTGGGTACCACAGGGCATTGCAGGACACACAGCACCAGGAGCGATGCAGAGGCCAGGGCAGAGACCCCCACATCCCCCCGCACTCTGCAGCATTAAGACAGGGGTTAATTTGGATTTACAGCATGCAAATGTCAAGCTTCGTTGATATTCTGGCACCCAGCGTTAATTACCTTTCCCTTTTTTTAGCAACCGTTCTTGTGTTCTGTTTCTTCACTTAAAGCTGATAATAAGCTGTCCGTCTGTATAACCATTCTGCTGACACAAATCATGATGGATATGAAAAGCAATAAAAAGCAAATCTAATGAGACATTGCTCAGAATGAGACAAAATAATTGAACCGCGTTCTTTAATCATCAATGTGCAAAGCCAACCGGAATAAATTTGTTTCAAGGAGGCCTCATTTCTATTTAAATGTAAAAGACACTGGTATGTTTTAAGAGAACTATGGATTTCTGATAAAGTATTATCCTTGTAATCCCAACCAAGAAAAACCTCTGACCAACACAAATCTAACACACAAAGCTACCCCCCCCAACCCTGCAAAGGAGCCGATGGCTTCTCTTGCTCAGATTTTCCCAAATGAAATGCAGCAAACCGCAGGTACAGCGAGGGCACTGGAAACGTTAATCACTCATTTGCTCTGGAAGACAAGGACTCATGAAATTGCAGCATCAGCATAAACACTGGTAGAGAAAGCCTAATTCTGACCTGATGCTGTTATAAATAAGAATATCATTGCATAAAATCAATGAGAGACCAGGAGCAGCTTGAAAGGTTTGGTCCTTTGGCCTTCCTTGAGAAAAAACAACAACAAATTATAAACATTTCCAACCCAAAGCAGAGCAAAGGGGGGAGCACGGGGAGAGCTCTCCCCACCCCACATCAGCTTTACCCTCACTGGTGCTGCATCACCACCTGCAAACAGCGTTTGGTGAACCCCCCTCGGCCAAAAGTGTGAGATTAGATTAAAAACCCTAAAACTGCACAACAGAAATTCGCTTGAGGGTCTTTGTTCACCTCCTGGACAGAGATTTCAGAACTCGCTCAGATCTCATCCCCTCCCTTCTTTATGCACTCATAATATCATTAATGAAAAGAAAACTGACGGCGTTAATCATAATTTGGAGATTCCACTCTGTAAACCAGCAGCAGCTGCGGCAGGAACCGTGTGAGGATCTGGGTAAATGGTGTGAGGAAGGTGAGACCGCCAACACTTGCCCCCGTGCTCAGTAAAATGGGAAGAGAGACCCAGTTAAACTATCAGGAACGGTGTAATTAAACCATGAGATGCACAACGGCCAGGAGGCTGAACAGATTCTAATAAGGATTAAATTAATTTGGAGGAGAAACCTATCTGTGTCTGTAAAGCCCCTCGGTCCCAGTGCAACTCCTGGCTCAGGAAGTCTCTAATCTGTTAATTACTGGGAACTGGGAGGCTCATTTGTGGGCACGGATCACTTGGTGCTCATCCAGCGGCTGCGGGAGATGGGGCACGGGTGGGGTGGGTTTGGGTGCTCCCCAAAACCTGGGCGTTCGTTTGGGTCTCCAGTGTCTGCCTCCCAGGGCAGCACCGGCCATGGCCATCACCGCTCCATGCACCACAACAACCAGAACAGACACAGCAACAACCAGAACAGAGACAGCAACAACCAGAACAGACACAGCAACAACCAGAACAGACACAGCAACAACCAGAACAGAGACAGCAACAACCAGAACAGACACAGCAACAACCAGAACAGACACAGCAACAACCAGAACAGACACTGCAACAGCTGCGGCACCAGGGGAACCAGGGACCCCCGAGCCAGGGCTGTTCCTAAACCTGCTCCTAAATCCAGCCCCTGTCCCGGCATGGGGGTGTGCAGAGCCCACAGCTCCCCTTTTGTGTTCCTTGAATTATTTAGATGTATTTTATTATTGTAATAGAGCACTGGCACCAGCTGAACGTTAACATTTGCAGTGTGGGCTGAGAAACCCCCGCCATCTCTAAGCCTCCACACCAAAAATGATCCTCACCGGTGAACGGCGGTGCCGCAGCAGAGCTCCCTGCGACACAAAGCACCGCTGCTCCTTCGGGTCTTTGCGCTTGGATGCCTCCACCTCAAACAACACTGAAAAAAACAAAATCAAACTTTTTTTCCCCAACAGACACTTGGTCCCTGTGATTTCACATGAGGTTTTGTTTCCCTGTTCTAGCTGCATGAACAGTTTGAATGGCTTTATAATTCGCCTGTGCCTCCATTTCGTGCTATCTGCCTCCCATCTGTTATTTTTACGGTTTCTGTTGCCATTCTCCTCTCGCTGATGCCAGCGGCTCTACTGCAAAACCCATCCTGCAGCCTAGAAACTTATCACCTCGCTCGGAAAATGCATCCTGTGGATGGTGGCACAAGAACCGCCTGGAGAAGGAGGAACGGGTCTTTTATTAACTGTAGGAAGAGCCCACGCAAAACACCTTCACTTCTCACAGCACTCTGCAAAAGTCGCGCTGACCGACACAGACGCATTCACCAAATCCCCAGAAAACCCAGTTCCAGAGCGCTTGTCCCTCAGATTCGGGATGGCGCTGCTTTTTTTGCATTTTTAGAGCACGAACGCCCCACACGAGGGGAGAAACCTCACCTCGTGCAGCAGCCAGGGCATGGGCCAGGATCTTCAGCAGAACTCTTCTTCATCAGCGTTAATTGCCTGGAGCCCTCACGGCGTCACCGCTCGGGAGCGGCCTGGGGGCTGCAGTTCAAGTTTTCAGTTATTGGTGGCAACACACAGTTTTTCCCGTTCTATAATTTTCCAAGCACAAGTCTAATTGGCGCTGGCCTGCTACCAGGAGCCTTATTAGAGCAGCAAGGGATGAAACTAACGATTGTTAAGGAGAGCTAATTGCAAGGAGCTGTTCATTACACGTTTATAGGCACCAACCAGTGCTCAGAGCACGGCCCGGGGGTTTGCTCACCTCGCCGACGCACTGCGATGCACCCAGTCATCAGAACCGGGAAACTGAGGCAGAAGTCACACGGAGCAACTGGCCACCCCGCTGCGCAGCTGGGAGAGACTGATGTGTGATGAACCAGCCAATAAAACCTGCATAATTTAAAACGTATTAAAAACATAAGCTGCTAAAGCATCAATATTTAAACACCATCCCCTGCAGCGTCACCACAGATTTTGCGGGAAGAGCAGATATGGTTGGACATGAGGGTGACCAAAATGCAAGAATTGTGTCCTCTGGGGCAGAACATTTGGGTTTTGAGAGAGAAGCGACCAAAGCCGTGGGGGTCTCGCTCAGAGCCCAAAGGCGAGGGATGCTCCCACCACATCAGTGAAGAAGTCGCTGGGATGCAGGCAGGGCTGAGTCACGAGTGACTCAAAACCCCACGCCCGGATGATCGGCATCTGTGTCCAAACGCTGCTCGTGAACCGGGGGCTGCTTCAGGGGATTTCAGCTGCCAATCCTAAATCATTTATCACTCACTTTCCAGCTTCTCTTCATGCCAAGTGCTTCAAATCACCGAGATTTTTGGTAGATTGAAAAGAAAATCTTGTGTGGTCACACAGGAGCTGGGTGTTGCTGTTAGGGACAGCATGAGCAGACCAGCCCAAACAGAGAGGAAAACAGAAAACTGATAAAAGGAGGCAACGTTCTCATGAGACAACAAGCATTTTGCTAGGCTAGGAGGCTGGCTGAGCAAGGAGCTGGGTTTGGCTGCAAGTGACCGTCAGTCACAGCGCTCCGGGGCAGTGGCTGCAGTGGGGGGTTCGTGCTCCCATAGCCCACCACAGTCCCAGGCCACAGCACTTGCACAGCAAAAAAAGTCTGCCACATGGGTTCATTTGCAGCTCCTGGTTAAAGAGAGCCTCGCGTTAGTTAATCCAGGATCCATCTGCTGAGGATAATGCATTTATTGCCAAGAACCTACCTATCTGCATCGTGCTAGGTGTGCACGCGGTGAATCTCAATCATTTCAACTCAGATGCTCCATTATACATACCATGAAATTTAACAAGGTATGTCCTATATGGGGCTGTAACACCACAGCTGTACGGACTAATTAGATAACGCTCATTACTGTTCATTCAATTTGCGCTTGCAGATGCAGGGTGCCGAGTGCTGGCTGCTCTCGAGGCACTGACTGATCGCTCCCACTTGGCGCTCGTTAGGACGGTGGCCTCGGTGCAGCGGTTCGGGCACGTGTTTACCACCAGGTACTGGGCTGTGCCAGCCAAGCGCCGTGAGCCGCGTCTCTTCATCAGCAATATTGTGCAAATATAGCATGGTCTGTTTCAGCACCGGTGAAACCGTCCCCTTCCGAGCGGGAAGAAAAGCAGCCGCGACGCGAGGGCTGGAGGCAGCACCAATGCACCCCACGGCAGTGGCTGCTGCTCGCCTTCCCCCACCAGGTGTGACTAAGGCAACTGATATTGGTGACAATTAAGTCTTGTCAGACTGACTCGGTGGCCAAAAAGCCGTCCAAGTAGCCAAGCTGGTCCCCAAGCACTGGCTCCATCCAAAAGCCGTCGTTCAGGGCAGTGCCGGGGCTGCAGCAGCCCCTGTGCCAGCGCTGCACTGCGTGTTCCCAGTGCCTGCCCTGCTCTCCTGGGTGACGCAGGGGTGACCCTCGGGCACCCCGGGCTTGGGGAATCGCTGACTCTGTGCACTGATTGACGCACTCTCAGCTCTGCGTCTGAAACAGGGCAAGGAGCAGCCAGGCCATTATTAACCCTCAGCTTCTCCTACAAACACTTACTCCAGCTTCACCGACATTAATGTAGGAGGTAAAAGCAATGGGCTCAGCAGCGAGCCCTGCAGCCAGGGCACACGAGGACCTGGGTATCTCTGGGTGATTCATCAGCTCGGCTCCGCTCCAGCAGTTGGCCAGCAAGGCTTGCCTTTTGGGGCCATTTCTGGGAGAAAGGCACTTTAAGAATAAATCAATCTGCCTCAGCGTCCTCCTCCTGTGGGAAGGGGCTCTGGGTCAGGGTCAGCGTGAGGAGGCACAGGGGACTTTTCTGGCTCCCTGTTCGTGCCTACGGAAGGAAAGGACGGGCCCTGCACCCATTCGCACTGCGCCGTGGTTTCTGTGCCTTTCTGCACCGAGCCACAGAGCGGTTTCTGGAGGCAGAGTCCCAAGTCCCTGTGGTACAACAGGGATGGTTCCTCCAGCGCCGAATTTCAGTGATAAAAGTTAAACGCTTCAATACTTCTGTGGGAAAAGATGTAAGAGAGAAAAGCACAAGTGAGTTACATCTGCCAAATCGCGTTTCAGAAAGTCGGCTAGAAAGAAAAAAAAGAAAAAATCTAACAAATATTCTGCAGCTCACAAAGGGGAAAACGGATAACAGCTTGCTATCCCCAAATAATGTTTCTCACATACAGAAATGCCATCTTTTATCTGGGTATTTAGATGAGAACAGAAGTTCAGTGATTATTGTCAGTGCCATTAGTTTCTCTGGAGAGAATATTAGAGTGCTGCTACCGACAGAACATCAATAATGGGGGAGATAAATTCTGCTGAAGCGTTAATTTTCTCAGCATCGTGAAATCTAACCTATGCATCATCACTATACATCAGCGAGGGGATAATGTGAGCAGGCACTGTAAACACCGCGCTGCAAATAAAACAATATAATTCAAGTGGAATTTGTTCCTGAAAGGATTTACGTGGGGTATGGGGACGGGGTTTCACAGTTCCCAATAACAACGGGCAGCCCAGCTCTGCAAACGCAGCCGTCTGCTCATCACGGGAAAGGGAAAGGCAGGAGCAAATGGGGAAAGTTAACAGCATTTGGTTATTGTGGGCAGCTCTGTGCACACTCACCCTTGGCTGTGCTGAA
Source organism: Mesitornis unicolor (assembly GCF_000695765.1). NCBI lineage: Eukaryota > Metazoa > Chordata > Aves > Mesitornithiformes > Mesitornithidae > Mesitornis > Mesitornis unicolor. The sequence goes on along the minus strand of NW_010197410.1, from coordinate 19,020 downwards.
TGTGTCGTTTTCTCTGCATGTCCAGTGCAAGCCCAGTTTTGCTCCGCAGTCTGGGTGCCCTGGGGACAGACCTCGGGACCTGGGCTGAGGAGCAGCGCGAGGTCCATCTCCAAGGTCCATCTCACCCCGGTCATTACCACTGCCGCGTCCCACTGCCGTGCCAGTGTGGCCATTGCAGGAGTGTTCGGGCTCAGGTAAGTTCAAGTGCCTAAGGTGAGATTGAAGCAGGTCCCCTCGTGGTGAGCACTGCACTGGGGGAGGACAGGACCCCCACGCGTGGGTGCTGGTCACAGCCGCATTGCCATGGCGCTGGGCTCGTGCCCATTCCCGTCCCCAAAGGCAAGCACTGACGGGATGAAACATGGCACAGTCGTGCTCCCGAGGAATGCTGCGTTGGACATTAATTTTATGTAAGTGCTTTCCAGTGCGGTGCTGTTGAACTAAATTGGATCTGTCCACTGGCAAATGCCCTGGGAACAATGCACAAGCGTGTGGGACCGGTCCTCAGTCCCACCCGAGTTCCCCCAGTGACGATGAGTTATGGGACAGGTCTGGGAATGGCACGGGGACTGACAGGAGGAGAGTGGCGAGGACAGGGGTGGGGGAACGCGGCTCCAGACCGGCTGTGATCAGAAGTGCTTCTGATCCCGGGGGAAATACTGCAGTCCATGACTGTCTGGGCCCTGCGAGCCTCCACCGCACCCATTACAAACCAGTGCGCAGCTCTGGCGAGCTCTACTCTGCCTTTCATGCCCATTGTAAATGCGCTGGAAGGGAAGGAAGCCACGTGTAAATCCCATTTAAAAATACCTTTCAGCCTCAAGCTACCCCCCAAGGCTTGGATCAGACCGACACAACACCAGTGTGGGTTTTCCAGGTAAATGTGCGGGTGCTGAGTGTGCAACGGCTGCAGGGGACCCCAGGACCCCGAGGATGGGACCCCAGGCCCCCTGCGGTGGGCATGGGGTACTCCTGGCCATGCAGCAGCAGTGGGAGAGGCACTGCTCACCCCTGGTGTGTTCTTATCGTTAGAGTGCTGATTGATAGTGGCAATGATACTTTAATCAATATTAATAACGCTTAATACGAGCACTAAAAGGCCCCATTTTTTTTTCCAGTGTAAAGAGCTACAAGAAATAAATATCCTTTTCCACAAAGTTGGCTGTTCTACACGCAAAGCTAAAAAGGTAGGCAAAATAAGCAGCCAGAATTAAAAACACCGAGAGAAGAGTAAGGCAGTATAGCTCAAGAGAAGATTTTGCTCTGTTTTGAATTAACTCCGTGGTTCAGCTATTCCCTTGCCATCTCCTGCCCCAGGCATCCGAACTATTTCTAGCTCAGTCATGGTCTTGCTGAACAGACAAGATGTTTTTAACCTTTCTGGGCAAAAGCGCTGTGCAATATGTGCAGCTCCTGCTGAGATAGACATAAATTCCACGCAGGACAAGCTTGCATATTTTAGGAGGCTTGGGTTTTAATATCGCTATCTGGGAACATAAAAAGTTGTGCTTTTCCACTCTCTAGGGGCAAATTGCAGAAATGAAATCACAGATCTGAGCAATGTGCCAGTACGTTCAAACCAGCACCGCTGTTCCCGCTGCAAAAACCGCTCGTAGTGGGCAGCTGGGGTTTCTCCTACTGCTAATTTTCAAACAGAGATAAGCCCAGGTATCTGCTCCTTTACTGCGACCCTTGAACAATTTGCTTCTGTGCTGCTCTATGGATTTACCCATGGCCATCTGATTTTTTTGGCATTTTCTGATCCTTGGCTCAGGTGTTTCTGGGGGATGGGGGTGAGGTTCAAGTCAGGGCCATGGACCACGGATGCTGAAGCTGTGGGGAGGGGGCAGGAAGGGAGCGAACCCCCCCGAGGAGCAGCCCCTCCACCCCAAAACAGGCGGCAGTTTGCAGAGTGTGATCAATGAGATGTGTAACTGTGGAAACACACAAATAAAACGAGAAAGGAGCTGTAAAATATGGTGGGGCAGGAAAATGAATGATCTCTCTGTCAACTATTTAAAAGCAATCCAGTAATGTGAACAACCAGAAGTGAAGAAAAATCAATGCGCTTCTCGTGGTGCAGAAATGGAAAACAGGCTGGGTTTTGCTCCTGCAAACCCACACACACAAACCCCAGCAGATTAATTCTGCTGGTGAACGTGGGCATTTCTTCAGAGCGGAACCACGGCAGACAACACCGTGCTTATTGGGGACTCTTCCCCAGCCCCCACTGGTGTCAGTGGAGCACGACTGGATCTTTACACAGTCATGACGAACAGTTGGGGTTTATTCCCAGTGCATTTAATTTGTTTGATTAAAAAAATCCACCAGGAGGACCTCAAGCAAAGCAAACGAAGAGCAGAGCATGCCGAATGCAGCCCAAACTCTGCCTGATTTCCAGAAGGTGCAGCAGAGCAAAGAACAGCAACGCTACTCCATCAGAGGAGACAGACAATTAGAGGCATGATTGGCGAGTCCCAAAATGGCCATTTCTGTACCCAAAATCACAGCCAGCTTCTGACTCTGGGTAACAGAGGAGAAATCAGGAGGTAAAAGGACGAAATGTCTGTAGCAGCTCAGGATGGGGAGGAGGGGGGTCCTTCCCATAAAGGGGCTGATGGGAACCGCGAGGGGGGTCAGAGGGGCGATGGAAGAGGGGACGGCACACAACGCAGCAGCACGACCCATCACTGCCCGGCCCTTCCCAGAGCCGCACCGTCTGTCTCGCAGGTCCCGGCACCACGCACAGACCCCTCAGATCTCCTTTCCAACCCTTCCTCTCCCGACGGACACATGAAATGGAGCCAGAAACACCACGGAACTGACAGCCCACGGCACTGGCGACGGGAGCTGCCCCCAGCCGCTGCCTTTACGGGAAGTTCGTGATCGTTCACGGCGCTTCCCGCTGCGTCCGTCGGTGACGAACCAACGGCCAGCCCGTGGGGCAGAGCCGCACCGGGCTCCTCCGGTCCCCGCGGCATCGTCAGCACCTGCGACAGAACTTGTGAAACCCAGGCGTTTAACGGCTCGGGTGGTGTCCTAGGCAAGGTGCTCACACTACGGGCTCTTCAGTGGAAAATAGTGAAGCTGTGAGCATCTTAACTACAAAAATACCCAGTTTTCACAGGAAATATGTTCCCTACGTCCATTCTTGTGATGTGACTGCTTCCCCCATCACTCTTCATTTTTTGGAGACCTGCTCACAGGATTAACCTCTAAAATCAAACACTTCAGAAAAAACAAAGTTCGTACGAATCTGTCACCAATCTCCTTCCAACCTCTGGGGGGGAAAAGACCTCACAAAACTGCAAAGGCTCCTGCTCCGTTAACTGGCCGACAATGACCACAGAAGCAGGGGCAGAAGGACAAAATTAGGACAAAACTTTTTTGAGACTGTGGCATTTGGTGAAGTTCTAAAGGAAACTTCAGTAACGCTATGAAAGCAAATCTGCATTTCAGCTCGCTGCACACCATTGGTGCTGAACTTTTCCTTGCAGCACCTCCAACATTGCAAAAAAAAAGGAAAGATCTTCCTGTTTTAGTCAGGCAAGTGAGCTCTAAGCTCCCGCAGCTAAAATGATTCATTTTTATTTTATCTCCAGGATGTGCACCCCGCAGCACCCTCGGGTTTATCCGCGGTGGAGCCGCGTTGCTGGGGCAATGCTGCCGCTCTGTGGCTGCGGTGGGGGGCCTGGACCAGCCCCCCCCGTGCATCCCCGGCACCGGGGTCTGCGCCCACGCTCAACCTGACAGCCCGTGCAATTTACAGCGAATCTGCCACTTACAGTGGCCACTCCAGCAATCGTCAGCACCACCAAATGCCAAAGAATTTGAGATGAAGAATCCGAGTTTCAGGGTCTTTTGGCAAGTGTTTTTTTGTTTCCCTTCCTCATTCCTCCCCTTTTGTAGCTCAGCTCCTCCACTGTCCCCTATCCTCAAGCACTCAAGTAGCAAATTGAGATCAGAGAGAAGACACCCGAACAAACAGCTTTGTCTGCCCTCCAAAATAAACTCTGAAGCTCTTAAAAGCATCTCTAAATGCACTGTTTTAAGATAGTGCATGCTGACGGATCGACTACAGCGGGGCCACTTAAGGCACTTTTGGCAATATGGATTAAGTCGTGGAGGTGTTTTGCAGACGCCGTGGCTGTGCCCAGCTGAGGGCAGAGGAGCAGGAATCCCTCCTGCCTTTTCCCTCTGCCTGAACAGCGAGGAGGACGCACCCGAGCATCATCTCCATGGTGACAGCGGGACAGCAGCCGGAGCTTTCCTGGAAAGCGCCGCGTTTGGTCAGAGCTGGTGCAGGAAATGAGGCAGCTGCAGAAAAAAAACCTCCTCAGCTGGAAGGAACAGCCAAGAGCGACGTCTCTGAACCAAGGGGCGGCAGCAGGACCTTTCCTGGCAATCACACACGGTCTGCCGAGGGCTGCTGTGCCGTGAGCTGACAGGACCCTATTCTGCTTTAAAGCAAGGGGCATTTGTCCTCAGGCCAGTGACACTAACAGAAAGTCCCGGGATCCAGAAAGTCCTGGGATCCAGAAAGTCCTTGCATCCACAAACGTGCAGTTTCCAAACCCACTTTGCTGCCCAATGTCACCCCTCTCCACACATGCCCAATCCAACAGCATCCTGAGACAGCAAAAATGGCAGCACCATCCCTAGAAATGGAGACAAATTCAATAAAGTAACGTAAAGGACATCGCAACTGCTTTTTCCACATATGGCATCAAACCCCATAGAACTCATCTGAAAACTGCCCTGCTCGGTACCCATAATGCTGCGGTGTTACAGCACTGGAAACCTCTCTTCACTTATTAAAGCTAAAAAATTCCACGGCTGAGTACAGTTGCCAGTGTGCTCTTGTTATCCAGCAGTATAATAACGAGAAAGACATTATTTATCTCTTCCCTTTGCATTGCCTAAACCATTGCCATTTCTAATTTAGGAGGCGTTTTCCGCAGAAGCCCTGCCTCACCCCTAGGAAGTACAATGCATGTGAAAAGCACTGTTTAAATAAGAACTGAATGCGTGGCGAGACATCAAATTACCACGTAAATGCTGCTTACACAAACACATCAGCAGGTGCTGACGAACCGGCAGCCACCCCTGCACGTGTCCTGCTATCTCGAACTTTGGGGGCTACGGGAATTTACATTGGATGCCAATGCATCCGTGCAGCTCGGGCTACTTGTAGTATGTCGTGTGATAATTTCCGTTGGCCTTTGTGGGTATAGGGTGAGAACCCCCCCCCCCCTCCGTTTAACAGCAACAGCCTTCAATTTGGGACAGGACCCAGCGCAGCTCTCAGCGATTCCCCCAGGTCAGCCCAAGCCCTCGGTACCCCCCGCAGGGCCCCAACGCCCGCGAAGGGGGCTGCTCATCTTTCCACAGGCGATGGCAGCGCCGCAGCCGTCACCCCCGCGGATGCCGCTGTGTCGGGGGATGCCGCCTCCGTTCCTGTGCTCCCAGTGCCACCTCCTGTTCGGAACAGGAAACCTCCGCGTTTCGGGAGCGCCGAGGAACCAAACGGGGAAATTCTCCCTCGGCCAGGTGGGAGCACAGTCGCTGCTGCAATTAAACACCGAGAGATTCACATTTAAGACACCTACATGTGCCGAAAACTTCTAATTCGATCAAGAAAGTACACCACCCTCACTTTGTGTTTTCCATAAATGCATACAGCTTCTGGGGTGACGTGATGGGTGAGAGAAATAAACAGCCATTATTATGAAAAACAGACTGACGTATCAATCTAGCTAGAAATACCAACCCCTCCTGTTCACTGAATTCATGGGACCGTAATTATCATGAGCAGGGATCGCTGTTTTTCCTTCTCTGTGCTGTCCTGAGCCCTCCCCAGGGAAAGGTTTGAAGTGAATTTCAGCTCCATCAGCCCGATGTAACTCACCCGAGGCAAGGTGACACATCCCCCACTGCACACATTCAACTTCACCCAACAGCAGGTACCACGGCTCCTGTAATTATTTGCCACAACTAGCTTTTTTCATATTGTACCAAGCATTCACAGACATTAAAAAAAAAGAGACCCTGAACTGGATTTTCTTGTCCTTAGTTTTCCAAACTTAAATCTCCAGACCAAACCTGCTTTTTCTTCCTAACACACACGACGCCACAAACCCATCAGAGCTGGGCCTGCCGCAGTGACCAGCGGAGACGCCGGGTGCCCCATCCCTGGGGGTGTTCGGTCAGGTTTGGACAGGCCACGAGCACCCTGCAGCAGTGAAGATGTCCCTGCCCACGGCTGTGGGGCTGGGGTTGATCATTTTTTTGGTCCTTTCTGGACCAAACTGTTCTGCAACTTCATTCTTCATTCTGCTTTCCAGCAGTGGCTAGAAAATTACTTGATAAATCACGTTTAGGAGGTTTTCCAGCGAGCACTATTCAGCACCGTTATCTGGTTCCTATAGACTTTCATTAAAAAGACAGACAAGGTCTTATCAGCTTCCCTGATAGATGTACTGCGCTCTTTCTGCCAGATAAGCTCTGAGGATGTGGGCACAGCCTTAAAACATCCAACCACTGCTAATTGGGGTTGGAGCGAGCTAGTGGAACCGCTGCTAATTGGGGTTGGAGTGAACTGGTGCAACCACTGCTAATTGGGGTTGGAGCGAGACTGTGTTCTGGGCTCTGGCTTTGTGCACACAAGGAACTCATCCACAGTTGGGTACCGTGTCCTTATTTCTGTCGTCCAAGTGTCAAGGAACATGCAAAGACTGAATTTTTCGGCAAGGAACTCATCCACAGTTGGGTACCGTGTCCTTATTTCTGTCGTCCAAGTGTCAAGGAACACGCAAAGACTGAATTTTTCGATTGTGTTTCCCTATTGAGGGAGGAAATATTTTGGCAGTTATTATATGATGACACAGAACAGTAACACTGAACCAAAAAAAAGCAGGAGGAGGCTTGGCTGACTGCTCTGTGTCCTGAAACAGGCACGCAAAGGAGGATCTCTGTGTTAATTGTGGCCCGATGCAGCATCATTAAAATCGCTGTAGGTTTGCACCATGAGGTTTTCACAGCCAGCACTCACACACGGTCAGGTGAAATCTGTGTTTGGTGACTGCGCACAGAGATCCCCGTGTCTGGGGCAGGAGGAGTTTTCCTGACTGGTGGTAATGGCGAGCTGCACCATAACATTGAGGGGGAGCTGGAACCGAATGGATTAAAGACTCAAACCAAACCGCCAATGCCTTGGAAATCACAGAGAGAGAGAGAGAGAGAGCACTTCTAGGTGAGAAAATGAACAGTTGCATGTCCAAAGAAAATATCTTAATTCACTAAGTAACCTAGTAAATAAACCTCAAGGAGATAAATGCAAAAATGACTATTTATATTTTCCTCTTATGATTGGATTCATGCTTGATTGGATTTTCTGTAGTTCACAAGAAAAGGCAAAGCAGCAGAGTTCCAAAGTGCCATTCATCAGCTGTGTCTGTCTACAGGCAGAGCCTGGAAAATTAGGATCCTGATTGGATCTCAAGTTCAAAATTATATAGAATAAGACTGAGCTGTAAAGTTGTGTACACAGCGTTATCATCATTGCAACTGCTGCTGGAATAAATTACGGCAAGTGTCTTAAATATTCTGCGGCTGAGCTGCAGGAGGGACTTCAGCTAAAACTAGAGGAGCCTGTTGTCCAGAAAGCATCCCCAGACTGGAGACCAGACCAAGCTCAGAGACCTCTTGTACACTTGTACAAGTCCATCCCATCACTAAAAGCCCTCACAGCAAACCCTGGGATGACCACAGCTCTCTCACAGCCGTGCCCACGGAGCCTTATCTGAGTTTCCCAGCAAACAGAGCTCTCTGGTGGTGTTTTCAGGCAAAGCCAGCTCTGCGGTGTGAGCTGCCCTTTTACCATCAGGCAGAGGTTTTCGGTGAAGAACACAAAATTTGGCCAGCTGAGATGCACCCAGGGCTGCAGGTCAGGGTCAGACAGGGGAGCAGGGCTCCAGTTCCCATCTCCAGCCCTCAAATTGGTGTTGCTTTACCCCCACTCCAGGACAGGCATCACCGGACCGAGGTGCGCAGCAGCAGGAGGACTCCGCGGTGGAGTCGCCCACCGTGGGGACACTGGGACATTGCGGCACCCAGCCCCCAGACCAGCCCCTGTGCAGCCACCCCGGCAGGACCTGGCAGGTCCCAGCACGATCCGCAGCGCCAGAGCGGGCAGCAGCACTTATTTAATGTGCACCACTAAGATAAGCTTTGTGTTTCACTGTTTTGTAGAGGATTTCCCTTTTCAGCTACCAAACAGCTGATCTTATCCAAAGTTCACGTCAAAAGAAATGAAACATGAACCTCGGGTAACTTTTTTTTCCATCCAGCACAGAGGGAGGTGTCCCTGACCATGACCGGGTGGGACTGGATGAGCTTTAAGGTCCCTTCCTGCACAAACCACTCTATGATTCAATGCACTCCCAGCCTTTTCCTTATCTTTAAATGCGTTACTTACCACACCGGGAGCACTTTGGGGAGACCACAGAGCCTCACTACATCTAAGCTGACAAAATGTGGCGGAAACCCAGCCTGGGAGCCAAGGGAGGGGTGGCCTCCCCAGCCCAGCGCCTCTTGGAGCCCCTACACATTCACTGGCCACGCAGCTGGGCCCAATTTGCCACTCAAGGTGCTGGGACGGTCCTCAGCAGGTCCCGGTGCCAGGGTCACAGCCATGCTCATCCCCTGCAGCTCTCGGGTTTGCCATCACTTCCCAGCACAGTGCAGGGGGGCCGCAGTCCATAGGCAGGACCATGCAGCCCAGAGCCGAGCCCCGGGGCTCCACTTTAAAGGCGGCCAGGGTGACCCCCCCTGTGCTGGTCACAGCCCAAGGGCTGCCCGATTCCCCTTTGGGGGGGCTTTGCTGCGCCTGGCCCCATCTCAGCCCCCGTAGTGGGGGGGTCCCATCATTGCATCCTGTGGTGCCGAGCTGCCGTGTCACTGAGGGCGAGCAAAACTCCCCTCGAGGTGGAATTGTTTCCTGGCAAAGGCAAGGATTTCAGTCTCACAGGTACAAACTAAACGTTTCGTTCCCTTTGTCACGAAATTTAAAAACAATAATCTAAAAGTGCTAATTGCTTCGTGCCTCATTCATCCTGAGCCATGGGGAAAATGTCCCAGGCGCCGCCTCCAAACAACGCTGGCTTCTTCCTTAGTGTCCTGGGAGGGAGAGCTGGGAAACTGGGGGGATTTGAGAGGCGCCTGAGAAGCTGAGCGGGAAAATCCCATTTCACAGCTGGCAGAAGACGTCCAGAGGCAGCCACGGTGCCGGCGCCTGACGACCCAGGGTAAGATAATCTGCTTTACACAAACCCTGTTCATTTCCTCTACCACAGGCGGGCTGGGTGCTGACAGGGACCGGTTTATATTGAGCTTTATGTGGTTCAAAACAGTTCAAACAGATCAGTTCATTTGGACAAAATTGCTCTGGTAATGAGGAGCCAGGTCCTCCCCTGTGCAGCTGCTCCCAGTGCTGAGCCCCGCAGCGATGTCCCCATTCCCACCATCCCGGCTGTGACTTTACGTGAGCACACCCAGAGCCGCACCAGTAACGGCCCAGCACCTCGCACGCTTCTACAGGGACGTAAAGAACGTCACCGTCTGTCCGCAGAGCGCCCGGCCTCCTCACGGACACACAGGATTAGCACACATATGGACACAAAATATGTTATTTATTGTGAATTCTGCAAAGACACATTTAAGCAACAAAATATACATTTGTGAACCTTTAGTTTTATACATAACAAATACAATCTGCTACCATAGCAATAAATTAAATGTACATTATTTACAACAGACATAGGCCACCAGGAACTACAAAGCACCGCCTCTCTACATAAAAAATAAACTTTGTCAGATACATTTCTTCAAGATTTGTTTTTCACTCTATAAACTCTCTTCTTCACATTCTAATGATACAAATTCAGCATTTCCCTTTGCAGGACATGTGCAGTGCTACATTCATTAAAACATGATGAACGCATGCTTTGGGCTGGGGGCCACCGCACTCGAGGGGTGGGCACTGAGGAGCAGCAAAGCAGCGTGAGCGCAGGGTGCTGAGCCCCCCAGATGCTGGCATTGAAAGGGTTCACAAGCGTTAATTGGCACTGAGCACCTCGGCCAAGAAACCTCAGCCCCAGTGAACAAGCGACGCATCCTGGCCCCTTTGCCTGCCGTTCCTGAAGACCCCCAACACTCTGGAAAGAAACTGAGTTTGTGCTTAGGATCCCCCTTCTTCGCTTGGAGATAAAAGCACTTTCCCGTTGTGCTTAAGTGCAATCCTGTGCTTGGCTCGGGGGGTTCAAGGGGCTGCAAGCGCAGGGAACGCTGACGTGCAGTGCAGGTCCCCTCTCCGCTCCATAGCAAGGACTCGGAGCCTGCAGCACCAGCACTGGGGACCTGGGCCGCATCCGACCACCTCTGCCCCTGCCACGGTGATGAACCCGCCCAAGCCGAGCGGCAGCCAGGGCAATGCAGGAGCCAGCAGGGGACTGAAACCCTGGCGAGGAGGGGACCCGCAAGAGGAGAGACGCCCCCGTTCAGCTGGGGGCTCCCCGACCCGCCCCGGCCGTGTTTCTGAGCCCTTTCTGCCCCCGTGCAGAGTCACTGCCCAGAGCGGTGACATTATGTGCATGTAAACGGTGGGGATAGGAAAGGAGGACGCACTGCCCAGTATGTTAGTGTCAGTTAAGGATCCTGTCTTTATATATGTATATATATAAAATCCCTTTTATATATCTATATGTGTGTGTCACTTATAAGCACAGAACATTTTGCAGTATATATACACACAGGAACACCTTCGCTGGCTGCTGGAAGCACCAATGCCTCCGAGGTTTAGCTCAGCTGCCACGCAGTCCCCAGCGCCGCTACGGGACAATCTGGGACAATTCAGGGGCCCCAGCTGCAGAAACCGCACCAGACCTGGCCAGGCCAGGACCTTTGAGCCCCGGGGCCATGAAGGATGCTGCAGGGTCTCACAGCCCACGCTGGATGAGACCAATGTGCAGCATCCCCCTCCCCAAGGCTTCACGCTGCCCTGCCGGCCCTGTGATCCCATTCAAATAATCCTACAAATCAACCCAGGTCAAACAGGAAAGTCACAGTTTCAAGTAAAATTAAAGAAACAAACCCAAAAGTGAAGAACACGTCTGACAGTAGCCACTGCATCTTCTGCTGAAAGATCTCACAGAGATCAACACTCACGCGAATGACGACGGCTACAGAAGCAAGCGACTTCTCAGGGGAAAAGCAAAGCCAAGAGCAGACCCGCAAGGGGAGCCGTGGCCCCGTCACTGCCTCGCACACGGCACAGGAAAACCAGACCAAAGCTTCTAAGGGAGGGACTGGGGTGCGCTTGAAGGCAATGCACGGGGAGCCTGAGACATCCAGAGCGAGCTACAGACCAGGCTGTGATGCTTCCCCTCTTTTAAAGAAAAACCTCGGGATTTAAACTCTATTTAAGTGCAACTCACGGAAAGCAGGCAGGAGTGTCCCCACTGGTGGTTACTGGTATTTACTGGTCCTATGCAGCACCTGTGAAACTCAGTGCCTGTGAAGCTGCTCTCTGCCTTTTCCTCATTAATCTGGCCTCTCTCCCTGCTGGTTCTCTCTCTCTACAGCCTTTTTGGATGGATAAATCACTGTACAAGGGGCGCATCCACGGACACCGCACAGCGCGGCTGTCAGCACCAGGCAGAGCCACATCGGCTCCGCTGGGCTTGCGCTGCTCCAGGGGAGGTTGATTTGGGCTCTCAATGTCCTGCTTTCACCAGGAACCGAACTCAAAGAATCACCTTCACCTGAGACCCAGAGCCTCATTTCACGGGGGTTTTTGCCAAAGTTGCAGACTGGGGGCGGGGTGGGGGGGAAGGAGGTAAGGGAGCATCCCTGCAGCTCAGAAATGGATACGGGAAATCTATGAGCAACGTGAAATTCGTGGACAGACTTCAGTGAACTTTAGACAAAGTCCCATAAAAGAGCAAAAGTATTTCTTGGCGTGTTGAGAGGTATTTTTTGGAATAGGGTGCCACAGGGAAGTCGCCTTGCAGAACTCATCATCCTCATCTTTCACAGCAGCAGAAGCACGGTGAGAAGCACAGGGACAGATTCTGCGGGGGGGGGGGGCAGCCCAACACCACCAAATCACCACAGCTCATCCAGCCCCCGTAACACAGAGCTCGGGGTCAAGAACCCAGCACCAGTGCTGGTGTCCAGACCCCACAGCCCTCGGCCAGGCCGGGGCTCAGTGGGGGGGCACACAAACCCTGCAGCCCCAGTCACCAGCTCTGCCCCCCCAGGACCCCTTTGTCCTCCTCTTGTGCCAGAAACCGAGTGCAGAAGAAGGGGCTGCACCCCTTTGTCCTCCTCTGGTGCCAGAAACTGAGTGCAGAAGAAGGGGCTGCAGTGGGGGAGCTGGGGGGCTGGGGAGCTCTGCAGCCCCCCTCTGGGCCAGGATGAGCTGCGGGGGCAAACTTTGCCCCATTGTCTCCAAAGAGCAAAGAGCGACAGCAAACGATGGGGCAAGCAAAGACATA
>NW_010197410.1:5660-6187 GCF_000695765.1 Mesitornis unicolor | reverse complement strand
GGTTCACCGGGGGCAGGCGTCCGGGTCCCGTGCGCGGCAGCGATGGTGGCGAGGTGAGAGCTCCATCCCGGCGCAGCGGGGGCCGAGGGCACCGTGCGGCCTCCTCCCGCGGGGGTTGGTGAGACTTCCCTTTGCCGAAACACAAATTCTCTGCAGAGGAGAAAAGGGTGCGGGATCAGGGGCTGCCAGGGGAGAGCGTCCTTGAAGCGCCGGTCCTGGGGAGGGAGGGACGGAAGTGGCAGCCCTGCCCAGCCCTGAGAAAACCAGTACATAAATAAATTCCTCGCAGTTTGCAAACGCCTCCCGCATGAAGGCTCCCCCCGCGCTGGTGGCCCCATGTGGGCAAAGCCGTGTCCCCTCCAGGCACCAAGAGCCCAGGCTCACCGCACCCCATCGCCTCTGCACGCAAAACCCCCTTGGAAATTGGCTGTTTCCAGCTGGATTTGGGCAGGGTAAGGAGACCCAGGTGATGGGGGATAGAACAAGGGGAAACGGCACCAAGCTGTGCCAAGGCAGGGTGAGGCCAG
>NW_010197410.1:3908-5635 GCF_000695765.1 Mesitornis unicolor | reverse complement strand
CAACCTCATCTAGGTGTTCCTGCTCCGGCAGGGGGATTGGACTAGATGATCTTTTGAGGTCCCTTCCAATCCCTAACGTTCTGTGATTCTTAGGGATATGGTTTAGGGGGTAGACAGGAGCGGTTGGACGTGACGATCTCAGAGGGCTTTTCCAACCGAGCCATTCTGTGATTCTGTGAGACCTGTGCTGCCCTCATCTTACCAAAGTGTTTCAGATGCTTTAAGATATATTAACGACCACATAGTTCACTACAAATAGTGCTATTAGCAACGTGAGCTGTGGAGGACACGCACTTGCCCAGAAACACCTCATTTTGCCCGCACCGCAGTACAAACTCACCTGTGACCAGCGCCCGACTGCTCCCGCTAGTGGCTCTGGGTGGAAAACACAAAACGGTCAGAGGGCAAAGAAAGGGGCAAGAAGTCACAAAGTCCCTTCCCCTCCCTCTCCACCTGCCCCTGTGGGCTCTGCTCCGCAGCCCCCAGACCCTCCCCCGTGCCCCCCATGCCCACAGCCGCATCCCCCCGAGCGCTGTGGGCACCCACCGTGCTGGAGCTGCCGTGGCTGAGTTTGTCGAAGCGGAACTTCAGGTTGGACCTGGGCGAGTTCCTGTTCTTGAGATCTGCTGGAGGGAGGGGAAAGGCAAGGAGAGAAATAACCACCTACCAACCCAAATATCTGCTGAGGCTGGAGGGCTCCCTGCCAGAGCGCCACCGATGTTTAGTCTGTCTTGGCTGAGTGTTTGGCAAAATGTACATTAAATGTTTTTTGATGGAACAAATTGAAGCTTAATTACATTTCACAGTCTTTCTACTGGAAATGCCACTGAAAAGGCTACAAGAAATGACTGATCCACATAATGTATGGGTGGGTTCCCATGCTCCTGGCAGGGAAAACACTAAATAAACACTTTAAACATTAAAAGGGGCTGGTTTAATAGTTCAGGGAATTGCCAGTGAAATAAGGAGGAGGGCTGGTGGGGTGCTGGGACATGGGAAGCCAGCCCGCGCTGCAGCCAGCCCCCATTTCAGGGCTGTTCGGGGGAGCTCGTGTGTCCCTGGCTGCGTCGCAATCAGCTCCCATGCTCCTAACGAACATTTGGATGGGGGAGCCTTTGCACAGGCAATTAAACCCGCGGTGTCTGCAGGCGAGGGGCACTGGGAAGGCCCCAGTCCCATGCGCCAGAACCGCAGCGTGCACCGAAAACGGGCCCGGTTCTGCCCATTGGACCCCATGGGATTGCGCTGCGTTCTGCGCAGTGTCCGACGGGAGCGGACGGCACCGGCACAGAGCGGGGTGGCGGCAGGGAAACGGAGCTGGGGAAGCGCCTTGTTCATCAAATAATCTGCGAGTCACAGCGCGGCCCTTGGAGACAGCGAGCGACCACAATTACAGCACGGCTGCCAGGGAGGAAGAAGGGAGCCAAAAAAGCGGCAAAAGCCACCAGAGGCTGCGCTCTGGTTTAGAAGGGAAACAAATTCCCCGTGGAAGTACAGAAATAAAGCCCCAGGGCTGTCTCTCCAGAACGTCCCCATAGGGATTGGGGTTTTGGGAGGAGCGAGGGTTTGCCCCACATCCCATGTCCCAGAGCCACAGACCGTGTCCCAACCCCCCCTGCTGTGGGACCCTGGGGGCTTCCAGGGCTCCGTGAGCACAGGCAGAGCCGGTGCCTCCCCTGCCCCAGCCCCCCAAGACCCACCTGTGGGGCTCCTGCTCATGATGACGG
>NW_010197410.1:3544-3787 GCF_000695765.1 Mesitornis unicolor | reverse complement strand
CCGCTGATGCCCCACTGCATCCCCACCACAGCCCTGCCGCACACCCGCTGTGGGGCAACCTCCCGACCCCAGTGTGCCCAGTGCACGCCAAGGCACCCCGACAGGTCCCACCAGGCACCCCAACAGGTCCCACCAGGCACCCCGACACTCCTCCCCCCTGCACCCAGGGATGCAATGAAGGCCCTGGGGGACACAGGACGCTCCCCCTCGCGCAGAGACCCCCCGAGGGGGGTGGGGTCCCGG
>NW_010197410.1:1684-3366 GCF_000695765.1 Mesitornis unicolor | reverse complement strand
GGGGCTGTGACGGCGGGGACAGACACCCCACACACCCGGACCCTCCCACACCCTGAGCACGGCAGGTACCAACCAGGGGTGCTGCTGTCAACAACCACCTGCAAGAGCAGGGGACAGAGCCGCTGGTGGGTGTCACCGTGGGCCGGCCTGGTGACAGGGAGGGATGGGCACCATGGGCACTACAGCGCTCATCCCGTGAGGGTTTGGCCAACTTCTGTCAAATCCTGCTCTTTGCTCTCCTTTTCACAGACAGTTATTTTCAGACCATAAAGGAGCTGCGCTCATGAATCACCAAAATCTTTTCTTCGCCCTCTCTTAATACCAAACTTATTTATAGCAAAGCCTGGGGACGGTGCTGTTCGACAGCCCAACGCCTGCCGAGGACGCGGCTCCTCCCGGCTCACCTCTCTTTGTTGGGGCATATTTCGGGGGAGCTGGGGTTGGACGATGTTTCAGATTTCATCTCTTGAGAAGAATGTCCCAAATCTGGTGTCTTCTGGGCCCCAGAAACGCTGTCGCTGTGGGCACAGGGAGAGAGGTTGCACAAGTTATACAGGAGACTTCCAAAAGATGGACACGTTATCCTCCCCAGCACCAAACACCAACTGTACGGTGCTCCCTGGATGCCACCGCTTCCATTTACAACAGAAGGCAGGGATCCATGGTGCCGTCCCTTGATCAGGGCAAAGGTGGCTCGGGCTGCCAGCTCAGGAGGGAGGTGGAGGGTCCGCAGCACCCACCCATGCAATGGGAGTTAACCCCAGTGCCCAGCTGATGCCCCACTCACCCACCACCGCATCCTGGACTCACCACCGCGTCCTGCTCTCTGCCTGGCTCTCGGAGCCCGTGTGCAGGCGAGGGAACAGCCCCGACCGGCGCTTGATGGGGCTGCGGGACTGGTTCTTGGCGGCAGCGGCTGGCACGGGGGGCTGCAAGCACAGGACATCCAGGATGAGCAGAGCTCCCCCAGAAGCTCACAAGATCAAACCTCCTATGAGGAATTAGGCTGCCCGCAGGTCTCAGTCTGCCAGACATGATGCCAGAGTTTCTTCTGTATCTCCTTTGTACTCTGGGGCCGAAAACCCCAGGAAGCTGATTTTTGATTCTTCCACAAAACAAACCAAACTTGAAACACAGCACTCGTAAAATCACGCTCAGCCCAAATCTCCTTGCCCTTACATTCACCGTCCATGCAGAGGACTGCCAGACTGCAGTGAAGCTGGTGAAGGACGGACAGAGGCACAGTAGGACAGAGGGACAGGCGGCCATGCTCACCGAGAAGGTGGTCTTGGTCACCTCGCCGCTGTTGTGCGCGATGCCCCCGCTGAGGCTGCCCGGGATCCCGGCGCCGTGGTGCTTCTTCTGGCTGCCCACCATCGTCTCCATGGAGTGGCTGCGCACCCGGATGGCTCTCTGTGGCCAGGGGGAACAGGGGACAGCAGGTCACCACCACAACCCCAAATCCCAGCCCTAGGTCCCCCCGAAGAGCCAGCACACCCCAACAATGACCCCACGGGTGACAACAGCAGCCATGGCTTGGGTCAGCCCGAGGGCGAGCCCCACGGCCTGTGCCACGCTGGGTCTGGATCCAACAGGACGCGCAGCCCCCCCAGAGCTCCTCTCCTCTGGGAAGGGCCCGTGGCCAGGCTCTGTGGTTGCCAGGGGCACAGGCGAGGGGAGAG
>NW_010197410.1:1393-1622 GCF_000695765.1 Mesitornis unicolor | reverse complement strand
GCCCACACAGGACCTGCGCTATTTTTGAAGTCTCTCAGCTGCTGTCCCAGGCACTCACAAACACGACCACGAGATCTTTTGGAAGTCTGGCACACGCTATGAAAAGCAGCAGTGAAATGCACAAGTTAAAAAAAAAAGAATCTTATTTTAATGACTGCGGTCACCACAGCAACGGGAGCCCAAACCGGCCTGCGCTGCCCGTCCCAGCGACAGGGAGGGTTCCGTTTGC
>NW_010197410.1:1122-1356 GCF_000695765.1 Mesitornis unicolor | reverse complement strand
ACCTCGCCCCGGCCGCCCCCTCCAGTCACCACCACCACGCCAGAGTACACCAGACCTCATTTATTGGGGTCAGCGATTCACACGAAATCTCACAGTGTCGGCAAATCAGAAGTAACCGGTTGCTCGCTTTGCTGCCAGCAGCTCTGGTCCCTGCTGGGGATTTGGGGCTCTGCAGGGCACCCTGACACCCCCTGGGGGGGCTCCTGGCAGCGGGGAGGTGAAGGCCTCCTCTCG
>NW_010197410.1:0-1047 GCF_000695765.1 Mesitornis unicolor | reverse complement strand
CACGTCTTGCCCCCTCTCTGCCCTCTCCTTCACCGTCCGGGTCACTCCGACAGCGCGCGGTGGAGGACGTAAGCCAGGGCGCAGCACAGCAGCGCGGTCCCCAGGCGCCCGGGCAAACGCAGCCCGGCCCAGACCACGGAGCTCAGCACCCGCCCCGGCACATCCTGCAATGCCAAGAGAGCAAATCCACCTTCCCGCACCCAAAATGCGTGCCACAAAATTCCTATTTAACATCACCACCTCAGACCCTGAAGTGAGCGCTGTGACGTGCAGCTGCACAGCATCTCCATTTCCCCATTCAGACATAACTGTGCCCATGGGTACAGGAGCTGCCTCAGCACAGCCGCACTGGGGCAGCCCCCAGCCGGGACGGTGCATTAGGCACAGGACGGGGGAGCTGCAGAGGGCAAGGCACAGGCACGAGCATCCCCCCCAGGGATGCGGTGCCCAGGCTGGGGGCTCCATTGCACACCCACCCATGGGTGCAGCCTGGGTGCACGCATGCCAGCCCTTCCCAGCCCCCTCTCCATTCCTCACCAGAGACCCCAGGACTCAAGTGCTGCCCCTCCGTTTCCAGGGACGTCCCCGCTCCCCCATTGGTCCCTGTCCCTCCCCCGCTTGCAGTGGCAGCCACCCCATCCATGCTCCCCCCAGCACCCGGGGACACGTGCAGGACAGGCCCTGGAGCAGCACAGCCCGTGCTGGGGCACTGACACCAGAATGAGACCCTGACCCCATCGGCAGCAGACAGGGCTTCACCTTGAAGGACTCCAGGAAGCCCCCGTGCCCCCCGTTCTCCAGCTTGTCCTCCTCCGGGCTTGCAGTGGCAGCCACCCCATCCATGCTCCCCCCAGCACCCGGGGACACGTGCAGGACAGGCCCTGGAGCAGCACAGCCCGTGCTGGGGCACTGACACCAGAATGAGACCCTGACCCCATCGGCAGCAGACAGGGCTTCACCTTGAAGGACTCCAGGAAGCCCCCGTGCCCCCCGTTCTCCAGCTTGTCCTCCTCCGGCCCCAGCCCCAGCATGGTCTGCGTGTGCCCG
>NW_010197409.1:0-5775 GCF_000695765.1 Mesitornis unicolor | reverse complement strand
TCCTGCTCCATGGGGTTGTTCTTCCCCAGATCCAGACTCTACACTTGCCCTTGTTGAATTCCACTCCATTTTTCCCCACCCAACTCTCCAGCCTGTCCAGGTCTCCTGAATGGCAGCACAGCCCCATGCAGTGACAGCCACTGCTCCCACTTTGGTGTCACCCCAAACTTGCTGACACTGCCCTCTGCTCCCTCGTCCAGGTCACTGATGAATACATTGAACAGCACTGGTCCCAGTACCGACCCCTGGGGGACCCCACTGGATCCAGGCCTCCAACTGGACCCTGTCCCATTGACCACAACTCTGTGACTTCTTCCCTTCAACCAGTTCCCAGCCCAGCTCACTACACAGCATCCAGACCACATTTCCTCCGTTGGTTGTTGATGGGTTTTATTGGAAATATATTCTTGTGCTTAAATAATTTTGAATAAAGATGCTATTTTTTAGAGGTATTTTAGGTAAGCTTTGTGACCCTTACGTCTGAATGTGGTATCGGTGTGTGAGGAACTTGGGAGAAGCGTGAAATTTTAAAAAAGGTAAAATTGTTTTGAAAAGACTAAAAAAAACCAGAAAAATATTGAAAATTTTCAAAAGAATTTCGAATTTTGAAAAAAGTTAAAGAATTTAAAGTTTTTAAAGACCCAAAACCAAACCACAGCCCCCCAAAAACAACCCCAGCCAACCATAAAACAACCCCCCCCTCTCAAAACCCCAGACACAAAACCAAAGCCACCCAAGCTCTTCGTGAAATTTAAACCCGGAGAATTTCCAGCATTAACTTGGCTTTAAACTCTTAATTATTTTTCTTAATTCTTTCAATGAATACATTAGCTGGGTGTGAAAAATGTGCTATGTGTAAATATTGAGCTTTTATACTTGATTTTTTTGAGTGTTTGCTATTAAGTTCCTTACAAAACGCCGCCCTTAACGCATCCTTAGGGGGTGTTGAAAGGAATCCCTCGCGCGTTGTCTTCGTGGCTGTAACTCGGAATCAAAATCACTTGCTTGCACCTTTGGGGCCGTACATCATTAAAATGTTACGAACTGATTATTGTTTCCTGCTGTTTTGGGGCAATTTTAACCGGATTTTACATGTTTGAAGAGGATGAGGGTGCGAGGGAAGAAATTCCAAGCAAGTGGATGTCTCAAGTGGGGTTTTTGGAGCACGGTTTTCGGTCTGTGGCGAGCGTTTCCCGCACTAAAGCCGCTTAAGTGTGGCGTAACTGCGATGTATGGTGATGCATACGCAATTTAAGGGATTTCATCCTCTGTTTGCAACTGGAAGAAGAAACCTCTCATAATTTTCAGGGAGAACACGTCTGTCCCCGCACAATTTGCTTCCTCATAGCTCGTGCCGCGCTGAGACGGTGGACGCGTACCCAGGGGTGTGGTAAACGCTCTCCTCTGCTGAAACCAGTTAAGGACTGGTTCAGGCTTTGAATTTCCTCTTAAATTCATCCAGATTTATTTTAATTAAGGGGGAAAAATATATGGTGAGGGGTTTATAATGAAGATAATGGCTAAAATGTTCTGTTTCCAAGGAGGCAGATTGAGTTTGTCTTGCACAAACCCAGCCAAAAACTCTACCAAACCTCATAGGAAGCCTCTTTTTTCTTCTTTATTTCTCTTCCTTTATAATATTAGGGCAAACCAGCAGCCCAATAGGATTTTCAGTCACAATTCTGTGTGCTGTCGTGCTCCTGGGTGTTAAATCTTGATGGGAAGGTGAGATTTGTTGAAGGAGTTGGTACATCCAAGTCGGCCCCTAGGAAGTAACCCAGGGCATCCGTAACCTGGTGCGGTGCGAAATAGGAAGATGGGAGCACTGGACAACTTAATATTTGAGTGTTTCTGTCTTAACGCTGCCTTGGTGCTGAGGATTTTGAGAAGGGATGTCTAAAAAGTGTCTCAGTCTTAATTATTTGAGTGTTATTCATGATCCTTGATGCTGCAGGGGATGTAGTTCTGGGTCTATGGAGATTTGACGTGCTCAGCATCACGGCACCTGCGCCGTTTCCAAGCAAAAAGTCCCTTCTATCCAATATTAACAACATCTTGACTGGTATTGTGTGCTTAATAGTGGGTTATCATGACTTTTAATCTTATTTTTTACCGTGGTAAACACAATCAAGAGCTCCGAGGCTGATGTATGGGTTGGCAAACAGGTTTGCGGTGGCCTTTTTCCAGCTCTCAGCGACTCGAGAGGCAAAAGAATGGCAGAAAAAGGAGCAAGTGCCAGAAACAACTTAATGCTGAAGGGAACGTTGGGAGGTAAAATGAGAGACATTCAAGTTACAAGCTTGCTTAACCCCTGCCTCCCTTCTCGGATCATAGACTTGGTTGAAAGGCAAGGTTTTGGGTGTCCTAAATCACTGATCGAATGGACTTTGATTCATTTCAGATGCTATTTTTTGCATAAGTTAAAAAAAAAGATGTACAGGAGTGAATCAATTTATAGATTTCACTGGCAGAGATCTCATTGGAAACTCAAATTGGAATTTAATGCAGGTTCTCCAACCGAGCAGCTGGTTTTTATTCCTTCTCTCAGCCTTGAGTGGTTGTAACATCTCATATCCTTGTTCTCAGCCACTTGTCCTTGGCCATTAACTGGGTTTTCATCCCTGCCTTAGATGTTACTCCACACAAGTGGTTTATCACTGTACAGAGGCAAAACTCGTAGCAAAAAAAAATGCCCTAAATTTAAAATAATACAATTCCAGAGGATAAAATTTAAATTCTGAATTATTTTCCCTTGGAACTTAAGAAATCAGATGGAGATTTCAGTTCTCTTGAAGTATTTTCTGGCCACATGCACCAGGAAACCACCCGTGTTGTTTGTTTTGTAAATACAACTGCGCCGGCCTTAAATCCTCGGGGCATAAATTGAGTGTGATGTGGAGTGGAAGTGAAGCACTCGCAAGGGGTGACTACACCGTGCCGAGCAGTTGAACCCTTGCCTTTTCCCATTAACCTGTGCCCCTCCTTCTGCCTTTCAACCAATTACCTTTGGGTTTTTAAGGCTATAAATTAGAGCTTATAAAGAAGACCTCTTATTTTTCTGCTGTGAAACGGGAGGGTTTACACTGCAGTTGATATCATCCAGGGGAAAAAATGTATTTGGAACTAAGATTAAAAAAATACCATAGCTGTTTTCTACCCGCCAGCCACTCTTGCTGAATTAGCTTATGAGAGTGGATGAGTGTTGAGTGAAGAAGTGTCACGCACCTGTAAAATAAATATATTTAAAGTGGGAGTATCATCATGTGAAAAGCTCTTGTTACGGCAGAGGAGACCTGCACTGAAGTTGTTACTGGTGGAAACTGAGACCTCTGGGGCTGCAGAGGCTCTGCAATTAACACCTTTGTTTGGGTGCTCTCATTTCACGAAATCCCAGGATGTCAGGAGTGGGAAGGGCCCTGGAAAGCTCCCCCAGTGCAACCCCTGCCAGAGCAGGATCACCAGAGCAGTCCCACAGGAACACGGCCAGGGCTTTGGGGGTCTCCACACAAGGAGACTCCACAACCTCTCTGGGCAGCCTGGGCCATGCTCCAGAACCCTCACACTCACAAACTTTGGCCTCATCTTCAGCTTGAACCTCCTGTGCTCCAGCTTGGGACCATTGCCCCTTGTCTTGGCATTGGCCAGCCCAGAGCAGAGCCTGGCTCCTTCCTCCTGACACTGCCCTTTCCAAATGGAGACCCAGGAATGAGGGCACCCCTCAGGCTCCTCTGCTCCAAGCTCAAGAGCCCCAGCTCCCTCAGCCGCTCCTCAGCAGGAGATGCTCCACTCCACTCCCTCCAGCATCTTGGTGGCCCTGCTGGACTCTTTCAAGCACTTCCTGTCCTTCTTGAACTGGGGAGCCCAGAACTGGACCCAGTTTCCACCTGTGGCCTCCCCAGGGCAGAGCAGAGCAGAGCAGAGGGGCAGGAGAACCTCTCTGCCCTCCAACCACCCTTTTTCTTCCGCCCCAGGATGGCTTTGGCCTTCTTGCCCACCAGGGCACACTATCTGTCAAGAACTGAAGTTAGAGCATCGTAGCAGGGTTTAATTCACACCAAAGGTAACGTTTTAGAGATACAATATTCAGCAAGTGGATATTTGTG
Organism: Mesitornis unicolor; assembly: GCF_000695765.1. NCBI lineage: Eukaryota > Metazoa > Chordata > Aves > Mesitornithiformes > Mesitornithidae > Mesitornis > Mesitornis unicolor. Next base: position 1,672 of record NW_010197409.1, on the reverse strand, counting down.
TGCTAAATGTGGTTTCCTGAATCCATTCAGCAAGCGTGAGGTATCAGCAAGTGGATATTTGTGTGCTAAATGTGGTCTCCTGAATCCATTCAGCAAGCGTGAGGTAAAAGCACAGGAGGCTCAAGCTGAAGCTGAGGCCAAAGTTTGTGAGTGTGAGGGTTCTGGAGCATGGCCCAGGCTGCCCAGAGAGGTTGTGGAGTCTCCTTGTGTGGAGACCCCCAAAGCCCTGGCCGTGTTCCTGTGTGACTGCTCTGGTGATCCTGCTCTGGCAGGGGCTGCACTGGGGGAGCTTTCCAGGGCCCTTCCCACTCCTGACACCCTGGGATTCTGTGATAAGTATGTTTCTTGTTGTCTATGTTTTGTTTAAATGGAAAAGAAACCTTTATGTTCACTCTTTAGCATTGCAGTCTCCTAGCAACAGCGCATCCTCCTAAGTGACCCTTGCCATTTTGGCAGGTTGGCATCCAAAATCCTCTAAAAAAACCCCAAATTCTCCTTGTTGTTTCTGAAACCGGTCCAGGTGAAGGTTTGATTTACGTTTGATTTTGCAGGAAGGGATGCGCTGTTTGCTCAGACTCCTGTCAGGAGAAAGCAACGTTATTAATACGAAGCCGTTATTTTTCTGTAAGACAGTTTGCAGAACAAGTTTGGCCGCCTCATAAATATTCAGGAGCTTGCAGGTAACAGTTCTTGCAAACGAAAGCTCATTTTCTGTTGATTATCAGAACAAATTCTGCTCGTGGCAGCAGCTGGGACCCTGCCCAGTTCATTACTGGTGTAGGTGCACTCCTGTAATTAAGGTTATTTAAAGCTTTCCATTGCAGGTTGCAGTTCTTTTTGTCTTACGGTCGGTTAAACTCTGGCTGATTTATGCTTCTCTGTTGTGTTCTGGTTGAATTCTTTTGAACTTGAGCTTCTTTAAGTTTAATTTCCACGTGATTTCTGTAATAAACTTGTGGAGGACGTTATTGCAAGGCCTGCTGTGGGTCTTTTCCTCATTCAAACTTGACTAGGTTGCATAAAACCGAGGGTAATTCTTTGAAATTATTCAATTTGAATCATTATTTTAAATGATGTTTAACTTTTGATGTGAATTCTGAAAGAGCTGAGGGGTTTTGGTGCTGCAACCACTGTCATGAGCAGCGCACGTGGCTCTGTTTAAAAGAGGAGGGAAGCTTTAGGGCTATGTATTTTTGTACTGAAGCTATTCTGAAAACTGTTTATTTTGCAGGCTTTTTAATTAATCTTACATAGCTAAGAAGTATGCTAATGTGGTTACCTTCACCTGAGGGGCGATATAGATGCAAATCCAGCTGAAATCCGGAATAAATCTGTTGCCTTCCTTTGACTTGGTGCAGATGGGATCAGACTCGTAGCTATTAGATCCGTGACGCTGATTGACTGTAACTCTTAAATAATTCAGGTCACCTTTTGGGTGGAGGGAAATGATTAATTTAACTTTTTCTTTGCTCCCGCTGCTGATTTTTGGGTTCAGTTAGTGATGAAATGAAGGCAGCAATGCCAACACGGTGCAGCCGAGGGGTTTCAAGGTGCTTTAGGTGACGGTGGTACTGGGTGGGTGCAGAGCTGGGTGTCCCAGTAAGGTTGGCCAGGTCCCATATCCCAGTTTTACCATTACTTGTTAGCCCTTACTCCCCGTTAGCCCTTACTC
>NW_010197408.1:0-448 GCF_000695765.1 Mesitornis unicolor | reverse complement strand
GGAAACTCAAATCTCAGCCTTGGGTCACTTGAAAAGAGCATTGGGGTCTTGTCAGAGCAGCCTGGAGCAAGCTTAGGGACCAAACAGCGCCCTGTCTAATTTGCCTATAAAAGAGGGTCAGTGGGAGCTGAAGTACGTGGCAGGGAGTTGCACAGCTTGGCAGCAGCAAGCTACACAAGCAAGAGGATGGACACGGGTCACCCTCTGGCAGTGGTGGGCAGGGAGCTAAAGGGGACAGAAAAGGGTGAAGTGACACCACCCTTTTTTCTTCGCTCACCACTGCTCAGCCACACCTGCCCACGGCAGAGTTCCTTCTGCGTGCCATAGATGTTGAATCACAGTCCCCTACCCAGTACAGCAAAAATATATTGTGCTTTGCATTGGTTTAGAAAGGAAAAAAACCTTGTTTTTTTAGGTTAAAAAATGTCTATATGATAGAATTTCCCTT
>NW_010197407.1:10485-13637 GCF_000695765.1 Mesitornis unicolor | reverse complement strand
GCTCATAGCATGGAAGACATATGACCATGTTCCTGCATATTAGGAGTACATAGCCCAGGGATGTACTGCATTGATGGATAGGGTGATCTGGCTGCCTGTTCCAGACACAGCTTGTTGAACACCAGATGAGGTATTTCTTGTGTCACACCTCCGTGTCTTGTGTGTCTGCTAGCAAATGGTCTGGCCATCACAGGTGAAGTCAAAGGGTGTGCTTTGTGTGTCATTTGTGCTGAGTCAGCAGGGAATTTATTTATGTCAAATCCCAGTAGATAAATGAACCAATTATAAGTTAAGTTATTAACCTTTGTTCTTCTAGTGAGTAACTGTCTTATTTCACAGGTCAGCATTAAAGACCTTGATCCTAAGTATGCCCATATTCAAGTGACTTACGTGAAGCCCTATTTTGAAGACAAAGAAATCCCTGAAAGAAAGACTGAATTTGAAAGAAATCATAACATCAATAGATTTGTATTTGAAACTCCTTACACTTTATCTGGAAAAAAGCATGGCAGTGTGGAAGAACAGTGTAAAAAAAGGACCATTCTGACTAGTAAGTGCAAGCACCTGGGAGTGAGACAGAATGAACCATCTTTAGGCTATTTTAGCTAATGAAAATATCCCAAAAGAGTCAGAAATTCTTTCAGCTCCTTAATTGGAGTTGTGATACAATATTCTGCTTGGGAGGGGGAATTTATTTTATATTTCTTTTTGCAAATTTTTACAAAGTAATAAATCATGCTGGTAAATTACAGCTTTCTTTGGGATTTGACACGCACCAAGTAAAACCCTGAGGGCAAGGATCTGCATGTGTACGTTCTATGAAGAGTACTCCTGTTTGCTGCGTGGCTTTTCAATCTGTAAACTTCCTTTGCTTTTTCTGCTAGCTTTGAACTCCTTTCCATATGTAAAGAAGAGAATTCCAGTCAATTATGAACATCAGGTTAATTTAAAACCTATTGATGTTGCTACTGATGAAATAAAAGACAAGACAGCAGAGCTGCAGCAACTCTGCTCTGCTGGTGATGTTGACATGATCCAGCTGCAACTCAAACTGCAAGGCTGTGTTTCTGTGCAGGTAAGGCGTGATGTCTGTTCCAAATTACATTTATATACACAGATCAGAGTGAGTCATCATTTCACGATGCAATGCATTTACTTTCTAGAAATCATTAACTACCTCATTTGCAGCACTGCAGCCACTGCCAGCACAGCTTGCCCTGCCACATGCAGTGGTACATTAGCAGGTGGCTCACGGCAATGAGGATTTCGTCCAGGGATGTTTACAGTGTCAAGAACAAGTGCATTAGGTAGCCATGGGTGAATGCTGAAATGTACTTAATTCTTGAAGACTGTACTGTAAATATCAAGCACAAGTAGCCTTTTTGTGAACTTGACTTTTCTCAAGCTGGATAAGTTACCTTAAGACTTAGACCATACTGCTTTTCCAAATGGAAGTAAGAGGAAACTATGCACCTCTCTTTTTACGTCCGTTTATCTTTTGGTCTTAAAAACATAGATAATAAAACTAATACTCAAGTTTTAAAACTTCAGGTGCCTCCAGTGGCATTCGTAATGCAGAGTTGGTGGCATGCAAATAAGACACTAATGTTTTTTGTTAAAAAAAATGTTATTCCCTTCATAACTGCCTTTAGCAATTCAACAGAAGTCCCTGCATAAATGATTTCTTACTACTTTGGTTCTAGGTTAATGCTGGTCCTTTGGCCTATGCCAGAGCTTTCCTAAGCGACACCCAGTCCAGCAAATATCCTACTAAGAAGGTGAATGAGTTAAAGGAAATGTTCAGGTAGGATTTCTAATGTAATAAAAACTGGCCAGCTGGCTAGAGCATGGTACCTGCTTTGCTTATATTTTTGTCTGTCTCCAAAATCAGCAGATCTTGAATACGCAGGTGTCCCTTATAAACATCACCTCGGTTGTGGGTGCTCAGATGTATGAAAAATGCCAGTGTAACTGTGTATGTCAGTAGTTCCCGAGCTCAGGGCTGTGATCTCCATGGGGAGATTTTCTTGAATGCCTACTTCAAAGGTTTGTGTGCGTATTTGACGTTACAGTGTGAAGAAAGTATGCTTGAAAACCAGGCGTCTGACAGCCTTGTGTTCAGGAATATTTCATACTGTATATTGTTTCCCAGTCTTTCCTAAGGAATTTTTCACTTGATAATGATGATCTTGAAGTATTTTAAAGCAAGTCCCTTTCTAGTTTACGAGTGACCATCATTCTTGTTTCTGTTGCAAATTTTTGAAACTATATGACTTGCACGGGTGTTTTTCTAATTCCTATCCCTTAGGGTAGGTTTTTGAAAGTGTCTCCTGAAGATACAATCAGACGGTCTCACCACATAACTTTTTTAACTTCTCAGGAGAAACCAGTTGCCCAACAGCTTCTACATTTATTATGGGGTGCCAGTGACTCCCATTTCACCCATTGGTCACTGTATGAAAAGAGCAGCACTGGGGCCAATCCCAGTGTATTGAGAAACCTAGCAAACCGTGGAACAAATAAGGGAACAATCCCTGCAAGCTTGACTTGCATTGATGCAGAACAGAGGGAAGGCGGTTTTACTTTCCAGCCTTGCAGTGCAGCCAGAAGGACAAACAAAATCTCTGTTTCATGCAAAAAAAATCCCAGAAAATCACAGTCCTGCTTGTATTTTCATTGTAGTCTACTAAAAAGGAGAAATGTGTTTGTGAAATGAAGCAAAGAAAATGAGTAAGAGTAGCAAAGCACAAAATATTACAGCTCCCCATGATCTAAATTTCTTTCTGGAGGGTGTGTCTGCTGTTAGCAACTTGACCTCTCAAGCAAAAGTGCTACATTACATACATCCAGATCAGTCAAGCCCTGTATGATTAACTTCCCCTTGTGCCTGACCATGGCCTCCGTCTGTTTCGTGACGCTGTGTGCAGCTGGTTGGTCTTGTCTGGGATCCGCAAGGCTGTGTGTGGTCCTACAGGTTGGGGAGAAGGTGTGAGGCCACCATGTTGCGCTGGGAGTGCGTGTGTCCCATTTACTGAGGATCCAGGCTCAAAGGAGCTCTAGCAGAAAGCCCAGTCCTGTGTTGCAGTCCTTCCTCATTCACTGATCCACTCTGCCAGGGATGCTCTTACAATGTGACTTGTCCTAAACATTGG
>NW_010197407.1:585-10454 GCF_000695765.1 Mesitornis unicolor | reverse complement strand
TTCTTCACAATGATAGAGAAAGGGGGGGGGGGGGGGGGGCAACCCCATGGGATTTGCCTGTCTGTTTGGTTGTTTGCTTTGGTAAAAGACTCGGATGTTGTAACGCCCAAAGTTCATTCATTTCCTTCCCAGGAAGTTTATACAAGCTTGCGGAATTGCTCTGGAGCTCAACGAGCGGCTCATTAAGGAGGATCAAGTGGAGTACCACGAGGGGCTAAAATCAAACTTCCGGGATATGGTGAAAGAGCTTTCTGACATCATCCACGAACAGGCATGTACTGCGTGTCAGGAGCACACAGATTTGGTTCTCTGTGCTTGCAAACTAGCTCATGCTGAAACCTCACTCTTCATGTTGTTTAGCTAAATAGAAAAAGGCGAGTAACTGAACGTGAAAAGTAAATTATACACTTGGTGGATTCCTAAAGCCAGTTTCTGCTGATTGAAAGTCTCAGCCTGGTGTTGGTACAGTGTGCTTCAGGGTGGAGTCTTCGCTGACACATACCATTAGTTTCCTGGCTGCCATGGTCATCTGAAATCCTGTGCCATGCTTTGCCTCATGTTTTCTGCATCGTAGGATTCCTGTGATAAGTCACATATTGAAATTCTATGGCAAAATTTCCATTTTCTCAGTTATATCCAGCTTAAGTTCCTTTTTTTAAAATTATTTGTCATTAAAGGATGTTTTCTTCTAATTTTGGCCTAATGCCAGCATACTATTTATGTGCACTGTTGAAATATTTGTGCTAATTTATCCAACTGATGTTTTAATGTTTTCTTGGGCCTTTCTAGGAAAATACTTTTGAATAGTAGCATCAGAGAGGTGAGAGATTCAAAGAACAATTGCACTTCTACCTAATATCGTGCTGTGAAATTAGATGAAAACTGGCTTTCTGAAGTAATCTCTGTACCTCTACTCTTGAATTTTGCCACCATTGTGACAAAAGAAAGCTCCTTGTAGATTTATAGCATCAAGCACATAAAATGAATGGTGCAGACTGAACTATGATTCATAGTACTTGAAATTTAAAAGAGTGTTCTCAGTCTCATTCAACATACAGACCACGTGTGACTTAATTAAAAATGCAACATTTTAAGTCACTAAAAATGTATAGGCACATTCCATAGTTAGGCTGAGCGGTTGTTCAAACTAATGCAAAAAATGTGCAAGTGGCAAAATAATACAACCACATCGGGCTGCTATTTGCAAGTTAGGTTTATTTACAATAAGATAATGGCTATGGGAATCAAACAGTCTTGTTTTGGAAAAGTACAATATAATTTCAGGGAAACAGTACGTGCAGTCTTACGATGGGGCTGAATTTTATTGTAGGAGTATAAGGGAGGATCCACTGGAGAGTAAGTGTCTGCTCCATCCCCCTTACTTTACTTAGATTTCCCTGCTACTCTGACCACCATTTTCTCACTGTGCAAACTACTAATTCTGCAAATTCATAGGTTTGGTTTTTTTTCATGTACATTACCTGCCAGGTATACTCCATCTGCTGAATTTTGCTCAGCAATGTTTGTTCATAGGAGTCTCCACCTGCCTACTCGAAGCTGTTTGCAAGTCGACCTTTCCAAGGCATTGAATTTGCATGCAGCTGCTGGAACTTTTGTGGTTTCTGAATTCTGCAATAGTCAAATCAAACCCAAATCCCACAGGCCTGCACTGTGGCAGTACAATGGTTAAGATTATTTTAGAACAAAGAAGCATTGTTACAGCATGCTCCCTATTATCTCAATGTATTTACAAATCCACTGTCACGTTGTCTTTGGTTAATTGACAAAATATTATAGCAACTGAAATGTCAAAGTGAAGGGCTCGCTGGGACAGATACACGTTTCATTTTGTTCTTGTATTAGATCAAAAGGCAGCCTAAAAGATCACGTTTACTAGCAGAGTTCTTTATGGTTGTATTACGTAGACTTGACCGCTGACTTGAACTTTGTATTGCCGTCAAATGACCTAAGTATCTAACAAATTGAACTTCAATGAATCATGTTTTCCTCTTCTGCAAATTTACTCAGTTAAACGTAAGAAATATATTGCATTAATTTAGAGTTCTCATTGCAAATAACGTATGCTTTTCTAAATATTGTCAGTGCTCCAGAACAACAAGGCAGCGCACTTAGTTTGCGATGGCAGGGCAGATGGGTCACTCACTGGGTCAGTCTGGGACTTATCTGGTGAGTTAGGGAAATGCAAACACAACAAAGAGGTGAACTGCGGCTGGGCAGGTACAGGAAGCCTCGGAGACTGGCAGAAAACTGGATGTCCAGAAACTGTTTATCATGGCCAGTGATCTCAGTTTCATGCCTGTAAATTCTGGCTAACTAGGTGACTGGTGAACCACAGGGTGGAAACCAAATACCCAGTCAGATCCAGAACAGCTCTGCCTGCGCAAGTGGATCCTGGGCTGTAGGAAGGATCAGCCTTCAGGTTATAAAGTCCAAAATCTTGCCACATGGCACAGATATAGTGAGTGCTTGCTGTATTTAGCTGCAGGTACTTCCTGTGCTTACAAAGAAAAGATATTAGAATTCTGTCACTGCTAAGATATAATAAAGAATTGTTGTACGGGGAATTGTTTCTCCACTATCCTGGGTAGCTGTAACCAAAAACTGTCTGGTTATGCACAGAGCAGGGTCTGTATGAATGCTACACAAATTGATAAATTACTCTTCTTTCTCATTTCTTTGTTATGCTGCCTTTGCGAAACAGCTTTGAAGACAAGGTTGGGTATCTCTTTTGTATACCTTTTTAACCAGCTTGATTATTATAATGAACTGATACTTCCACTGAATTTGTGACTGTTCTGTTTTGTCTAGATCTACCATGAAGATACAATGCATTCACCATGGATGCACGACTCCTTACATGTCTTCTGTGCAATCAGCGGAACATCTGGTGATGGAAGTTACTGTTCACTTAGACCCACTGCTGAAATATAAACATATCAGTCCTATTTTACAGAGCTTTCTCAGGAATACTTGGAACTGTGCGAAGGATGTTTGAGAAAATCCGTGATGAGCAAAGATTCAATTTTTTTTTTTCCCCCCCAAAAAGTTGCCATGGTTTCAAACAGGGTGCTTGCTTATTTTGCTGAGCAACATTGAAAGTGCCTGGACATTGCACCACTGTGCTTGTTTTCTACTTTTCTTTTTTTTTAAGCTAAATGTGAGGAGGACATGGAAAGGCAGTTATCTAAGTATCTATTGAATTGCTGAACTATGAATTGAAATGATAACGGCACTCTGTAAAGTTGTACAATGGAATATAATAAAATGTAAAACTACTTTGTAAATAGAAGGAGCATAGAGTATATAGAAATTAGCATTTTTTCATATTTGCTGCTAAAAGCTTTGTTGGACAGGGAACATGAAGGAGAAATTGTAGTCACTGGTGAGAGACCTTCCTCTTCTAAAAACCAACTTGGGGTCCAGATGCCCCTGTTGTGCTCACACAATGACAGTAAACTTGCCCTAGTCTGGAATAACTGAAACCTAGTTCAGAAATGATAATTTTCATACATCCTCTGAGCAGATAATTCTAAAGTAACCTCCATGAGAGCTGAGCTTGCTATAGCACATTTCAGTTTTGGCTAAACTTGCACCGCTGCTGGAGCGTGGATTGTACTCACTGAGGACAACCTAAGAGATCTGGCATTTTATACGATGTCTTCTCTTTACCACTTGTGGTCTCAAACAAATATAAACCCTGAGGACACCCTGCAGTAAGTTGGGAATTATAAAGTGCTTTAGCACCTTTCAGAAAAATTCTGATAATCTGGGAGATGTGCTTTAAAAAAACCACAATGCAGTGCATCAAAAAAACTCTCACAAAACGGAAGGGATTTTTTAACATCGTATGACATGCATGTTCCCTCCTGTTAAACAGATCTATTTTCCGAAAACCTGTTATTTTTGTCTGACAGGTGGTTGGACAAATTGTATTTTCTGGAATTCCTTTGTTCCTTCTCCCCCTCCCTAAAGCTTTAATGCATTATCTCTGTCTCTTTTTAATAAGACACTTTCAGATGCAGGAAGAAGAAAGATCAGTAATTCTTTTACCAGGCAACATTTTTAACATCCATGTTTTTCAGAATCCCAACAATTGTAAATAAGGGTCCAGTGGTTCATATGAGAAGGCTGGGTTTTTTAAGGATCTGTGCCAAATACCATAATAAAAGAACTTCATCTGGGTATTTAGCTTGGATAGAGTGTCTAGAAAATGTTAAGCTTCTAATTTCTGTAACAAAAATTATCTTCAAATCGTAACTGGACCACATTTCAAAATGTTTATTATGCATGGTTCTAAATACCTAAAATTAATTGTCTTCTGAGAAAATAACGTTGTGATCCGCAAATTCACCCATTAGCTGTTGCAAGCAAAATACAGATGTGCCTATGTTACAAACAGACCATGTTTCTGCTGTATGTGCTTTTATGCCAGGCAGGCTCTAAATTTAGCTTAACAGAAAGAGGAAGAGACACTGGAGGGTTTAGATATGGTTACTACCTTACTGATTTTCATGTTTCAACAAATAATATCTGAAGGCAGATAGCGAGAGTTTTCCAAACCACTTTACTACAAGGTGATGAAGCTGTTTAATAGTGGATACATGGCAAGATTTTTTTTGGAGCTTGTTAAACGCTGAACATCAGTACTAAAGGTGTATCTTGAATAAAATGAACAATGATAAGGCGTGGACATCCGAAAGCTCTTGCACTGTAGCTCTTTCAAATACTACAGCTAACCTAATAGTTTTCCTGGAAATGCAGTGAAATTCTTAGTCATGTTTTCTGAGGTCTTTAATGTTCTGAAATAACATTGTTGGGTTAATTTTAAATTGTTATTCCTCATTTTTGCTGGAATTCCAGTGAAATTCGTACTCGTATCTTCACATGTCTTTAATGGTACAAAATGAATTTGTGTTTGAACTTCTCAATTTATTGTTGGTATTGGAGTTGTCCTGTCATTTCAGTTTAATACACTGGAAAGCTGTCTCAGTAATACAGGGAAAAAAGTATTTAATGCAGGTCCAATTAGAATATATACAGGACAGTTCAGAATACACACTTCTATGCTGTTTTGAAGAATAACAAAAATGCTCATGCCCTAAGGAATTTGTTTTCTGTCCTGCAGGTACATAATTTGGCTGGATTTTTAGCAGAAAAATCTCACAAGTAAAATGTGTCCTTTTTAGATGGGTTGTAAGAAGACTGCTAACAAACCAACTTGGGTTTTCTTTACATTTTCACCCATCTAGAAATGGTGGAGAGCGGTCATCAGATGTTCTACAGCTCTGTCTGGACAACAGTGCCAAGAACGTGTTCACATTTTCTCTTCCTATCCTTTTCCTATCTAATTGTCCCGGTTTAGAGAAGTCCCCAGATTTTTCCTTTATCTGGTTGAAATAGCTTAATTGACAAATATATCTGAGAAGCATACTATACATGTGCCTGTTCTAGGTAGCTGGTACTCACATTGGGTACTTCCTATTTGCTGCCTTTTTTGGAAGAATGTAAATGTTTGTTGTTCATTAACACTTTTGTTTTTCTTATACCACCTAAGGAATAGCAGAAGTTTTTTTAGTCTGTAAAAATTAGTAGACATATTTCAAATTACCACCTGGCAGGCACTCTTTCTATATATTAATATAGAAAAGCTATATACTTCAATATGAAAGGCTATATATAGCTACACATACATATTCTGTATATCCACCTCTATTTACTTTAGCTGCAAAACTGCTGGATAACACGTCAAGTCTCCAGAAGGGATGCATTGGCAGTTTTGCAATCGCTCAATTATTTGCAGAAAATGAGAAGAAATAGTATAAATTATCTGTCGGTGAGGATTAAGAGCCCTTGGCTACTCGCAGTATCAGGACTGTTTTGGATAAGGGTACGTTAGAGCCAAATTGTTTGCAAACAGGACATATAAGGTAATGCAGGGTCTGCCAGCACTTTATGTACAAGAACGTGCTTTTAGAGAGTTAGGCACCTAGGGAGAGTAAGCAAAGTGTAAACATTTACTGTCTTCTTTGACTTGCTGCTTTTCTCTCTGCAGAGAGATTAGAAAGTAGTATTTTAAGACAGATAACTTCAGAGATACGTGTCTTTCCCCGAACAAATCTGGAATGCAGAATTCACTGCAGCCAAGGCGCATACTGCTCGACGTTCGAAATTTCATCTGATAACAGAAATTGTCATGAGATAGGCCAACAGATGGCAAATCTTGGATGTGAGAATATGTGTGGTGTGTAACGTATTTGTATAGTTCTGGAAGCCTTTTGAACATATGCCACGTGGTATTTTGATACAGAATAAGAGTTTCCATAAACGTAATACCTTTTGTCTCAAAGTAGGTAAAATATCTTTGTTTTCCCTTCCTCTAGAGACAGAGTCCCATGAACTTGACAGCAGGCTTCAGAATAACCCTACAATTTGACATAACACAGCCTAAAAGACTGGAGGAAAATATAAGTGGAAGTGATGGGCTCAAAAATCTCACACAAATTAAACCCCATCTTACTCCGTTTACTCCCTTGAGGAGAGCAGCGTGTGTTCATTTGATGGTTGCTGAGCTGAGTTCTTCTAATTAAACATGAGGTTCTTACTGGATTGAGAAATACTGTGTACAGCTAATTAGTGTGCAACCTCAGACTGTCGTACTTAACCTTTAAATCATATGCTTCTGTCAAGCAGTGGTGAACCAGTTATGAGAGACATACAATATTTCAGCTATTCTGGATGTAATTTACTCTCTTTTCATGTAATTTTAATACCTGCTACTATATATTCCTAACAGAAGTGTTTTTATCGTGCGTGTTTCTCGTACAAGCTCTGTTTAACCTTCTGTGTGTGACGACAGCAGTACCTCCCGTTTGCCGCGAGTGTTGTCCGATGTACCTGTGATACCGAGTAATAGAACAGCACTGCTCCAGGGCTTTCGCAGACCAGCAATCCTAGATTGCTCGTTTGATTCTGGTTTTCCTTTTTCTTGAAGAATCAATAATTTTGAGAAGAAGCCAGGGCAAAAAACCCCCACATTTCAGTCAATCCAGATAAAAGAGTTTATTCTAGCTCAAAATAAAAGACTACAAAAACAGGAAAAATAAGTGTTGCGATAAACGTGTTTTGCTTAGGTTTTTTTTTCCCTTCACAGAACAGGATGGGGGATCAGAAGCTAATACTGGTGTAAGAGTCAAGGGACTAAAACCTAGTCAAATGAGGCGTCGCATATGCTGCCTCTAAAGATTACTTCAAGGACGTAAGTACTCCAGATGAAATTGTTAACTCTCGATTATTCAGCAGCCAAAAAAATCCTGATTCAGAAATCCTGGAGGAGCACAAATGCCACACATCCAGCTCAGAGGATCCCAAAACCACAATTCATCAGGAAACTGGAGACAGGCATAGAAATGCATACAGTGCATACAATTTATCAATAGAAGTAAGGTGTGACTCACTAGTGAGGAGGTGTCCTTGCCTACTTGCCTAAAGAATATTCAGTAAGCTTATGATCGGGTTACTGCTCTGTTTTGTAGTTTGAATTTTCAAACCCAGACTTTTGCTTTTTGGGATTTATTATCGCTCTTCCCCAACTAACTCGACTTAAATGGCTAGTACGCTAATGTATGTGCCAAGCACAGGCAGTTGTACTGGCTACTACGTGCTGTAACAGGAGTTACGGGTAACTGTCGTCATTTACCTCACAGGGGTAGGGGACAAACCACTTTTTCTATGGTTGTCTTCTACCACTGAGGCTTCCTGTACAGGGCTCTTGCAAGCCTTGGCCATGCCGCTGTAGAAACAGGTTCATGCCCTGCCTGCCTTATGGGTGAAAGAGTTACTCACTTGGCGAATAAATAGACAAATTAAGTAGAACTTCATATTTAGGGGATTGTCAGCAGAAAAGTTGATGCATGGACTTACAGTGGCAATTTATTGGAGACGGATACCTTTTTTGCACAAACATACTTGGTTCCACATCTAAAGTGCTCTTCAAAGGATGTCGTTTTTATTCCACGTAATTTCTGATTTCCGGTGATGCTTGGGCAGCAGCTCGGAGAGAACCTGCAGAGTTCATGGCCGTTTTGAGCACACGTATCACAGACTCTAGATGTTCCCCCAAAGATCACAGGCCGAAAAGGGAGAGGCCCTGTGAGTCAGACCGGGTCTTTTCAGCTCACAATTTTGGATTGTTGTGCCTCAGATCCAGCTGTGTTCTAATTGAGCCCTTTCTTGAACTGACCCCAGCCATCTTCTGAAAAGCCTGTAATTAGGTCAGTTGAGACCTAAAGTATTGACAGAAGCTGCTGCAAAATCAGAATTTGAAAAGGAGGAATCTCGCCATCGGCGTGAGGCAACTGAGGGCTCTGCTGCTCCCAAAAGGGACAGTTCCTCACAGCCCCATTCTGCTGGCTACTGCTGCCTCTTGCTGGCCCTAGTCATCCTGCAGCCACGTCATGCACCAGCACCATTTGTTAGTCTGAGTTAGGGAACATGTACAGGAAAAAATTGTTTTTTTTTTAAATGCATCAGCAAACTCGCTGCACAGCCCCATGATCACTGGCTTTGGTTGCGTGGGTGGAAACTGCAGGAACACACGGCCAAGGGCAGATCACCAGCACGATCGTAAATCAGCTTACACCAAGCATGAAGCCATACCCCAAGTACTTAGTCAACAGATCGGTTGAAAGATACCTCAGGTGTGATTCTGTGAGCTCCAGTAAATACAGCGCAGGCGTATTGTCTGAGGAGAACATGAGCGAGCACGAGATTTGCAACAGCAACATGTGGGACAGGATTCAGTGAGACTGAGAAACTGGAAGTCTCGGGTGGGTGGCAGGGTTCAAAGGCACTGGAATGTGATGACAAGCAAAGCGCTCAGGTAGGAGGGAGAAAGCCAAAGAAAATCATTTCAGCTGCCTCCGATGATGGGCAGGCAGCCAAGAGCATGTGAACCATTGGACGTGCACTTGGCTGTGGCTCTCCCAGGAGAAAGAGTGGACAAAACCGAAAGAAGGCAGGAAAGAAAACACCAGTAAGGAAACCAAAAGCAAGAGCACAGTCACGGGATCTCGGATCAGCTTTTCCCTGCAGAGGCCATCGCTCACAGGCATAGTGGTACTTGCACAGTCTGATCGCAGGCACACAGCTTGAACGTCCCACGTCCCGGAACTTTAAGCCACAATTTTTATTTGATTATAATTGCAGACCCTTGGGCACTTTCTAACAGCAACTAGGAAACTTGCTAAATCCTCTTCTTTTCCCAGGAGTATAAAAACAAACAGGCAGAATTTTAAAAAAAACCAAACAAAACCCAAAAACAAACCAACCAAAAATCCACTAAAAAAAGCCCCACAAACCAAACAAAAAAACCAAAACACAAAAAAACCCCCCAAACATTAACACAGGATATCCCCCACCCTATCATATAAAGATACACTTCCCTTTTTCTAAAAAGAGTATCTGCAAAGCTGATGAAATCTTGCAAAACTCCTTGAAGAGCTGAGTAGATATTGAAACATTCTGCTGGCTCGAGAATAATTCTCACTAATGAATGTTGGTTTGCCTGGATTTGCACTGTTTTTATAATACCTGTATTTGGGTGGCAGCTAGGAGCAAGCCTGCTAGCTACCGCAAAAATCTAGTTCAGAAGAAAAATAACTTATCCCAAATGTTTTCCTGTCCTGGAATGTATCAGAATAACACTTGATAGTTCCAGTTCTGTGGAAATTTGGGAAAACTACTTGCCACATCACACCGATGAAAGTGAGAGAAAAGTTGCAAGTGACCGTACTATGTTTGGAAAGGGCTGAAGCAGAGGGTGTTTGGGGAGGTTTGTAGGAAGAAGAATC